>NW_027100004.1:0-29220 GCF_031753505.1 Anomalospiza imberbis
TGTGTGACGTCACAGTGCTGAGGGTGACATTACGGTACCGGACGTGACGTCATGGTGCTGGGTGTGACATCACAGTGCTGGGTGCGATGTCACGGTGCTGGGTGTGATGTCAGAGTGCTTCGTGTGACGTCACGGTGCTGGTTGTGATGTCATGGTGCTGGGAGTGATGTCACAGTGTTGGGGTGATGTCACGATGCTGGGTGTGATGTCACAGTGCTGGGTGCGACGTCACAGTTCTGGGAGTGACGTCACAGTGCTGGGCGTGACGTCACGGTGCTGGAGTGACGTCACAGTGCTGGTGTGACGTCACAGTGCTGGATGTGACGTCACAGTGCCGTGGGTGACGTCACGATTCTGGGTGTGATGTCACAGTGCTGGATGTGACGTCACAGAGCTGGGGTGATGTCAGAGTGCTGTGGGTGATGTCACAGTGCTGGGGTGACGTCACAGTGCTGGCCGTGACGTCACGTTGCTGGGGTGATGTCAAAGTGCTGGGTGTGACGTCAGAGTGCTTCATGTGACGTCACCGTGCTGTGTGTGACGTCACAGTGCTTGGAATGACGTCACTGTGCTTGGAATGACGTCAATGTCCCGGGAGTGACGTCACTGTGCTGGGTGTGATGCTATTGTGCAGGGTGTGACGTCACAGTGCTGAGGGTGACGTCACAATGCTGGGTGTGACGTCACTGTGCTGGGGTGGCGTCAGAGTGCGGGGTGTGATGTCACAGTGCTGGGAGTGACGTCACAGTGCTGGGTGTGACGTCACAGCGCTGGGTGTGACGTCACAGTGCTGGGGTGACGTCACAGCAGTGGGTGTGACGTCACAGTGCTGGGTTGATGTCAGAGTGCTGTGGGTGACGTCACAGTGCTGGGCGTGACGTCACAGTGCTGGGAGTGACATCACAGTGTAGGGGTGATGTCACAGTGCTGGGTGTGACGTCAGAGTGCTTCGTGTGACATCACAGTGCTGGGTGTGACGTCACAGTGCTGGGTGTGACGTCACAGTGCTGGGTGTGACGTCACAGTGCTGGGGTGACGTCACGGTGCTGGGTGTGACGTCACAGCGCTGGTGTGACGTCACAGCGCTGGGTGTGACGTCACAGTGCTGAGGTGATGTCTGAGTGCTGTGGGTGACGTCACAGTGCTGGGAGTGACATCACAGTGTAGGGGTGACGTCACAGTGCTGGGTGTGACGTCACAGTGCTGGGAGTGATGTCACGGTGCTGGGTGTGACGTCACGGTGCTGGCAATGACGTCACAGTGCTGGGGTGATGTCACAGTGCTGGGAGTGACGTCACGGTGCTGGGTGTGACGTCACAGTGCTGAGTGTGACGTCACAGTGCTGGGGTGATGTCACTGTGCTGGGTGTGATGTCAAAGTGCTGGGTGTGACGTCACAGTGCTGAGGGTGACATTACGGTACTGGACGTGACGTCATGGTGCTGGGTGTGACATCACAGTGCTGGGTGTGATGTCACGGTGCTGGGTGTGACGTCAGAGTGCTTCGTGTGACGTCATGGTGCTGGGTGTGACATCACAGTGCTGGGTGTGATGTCACGGTGCTGGGTGTGACGTCAGAGTGCTTCGTGTGACGTCACGGTGCTGGGTGTGATGTCACAGTGCTGGGTGTGATGTCATGGTGCTGGGAGTGATGTCACAGTGTTGGGGTGATGTCACGATGCTGGGTGTGATTTCACAGTGCTGGGCGTGACGTCACGGTGCTGGGAGTGACGTCACAGCGCTGGGGTGATGTTACAGAGCTGGATGTGACATCACAGTGCTGGGTGTGACGTCACTGTGCTGGGTGTGACATCACAGTGCTGGGCGTGACGTCACAGTGCTGGGTGTGACGTCACAGCGCTGAGTGTGATGTCACGGTGCTGGGCGTGACGTCACGGTGGGGAAGGCTCTTGGTGGTGTCACAGGAGTCACTGACCCCTTGCGTGGGCTGGGGCTGGGGGGGACAGAGGGGACAGCAGGGGGTCATGGGGTCATACAAGGGGTCATCGCTGGGGTCACCTGTACAGTGGGGTCAGCCTGGAGAGACACGGAGTGACCATGGGTCACCATGGATCACCACGGGTCAACACAGATCAACCTGGAGAGACACGGAGTGACCATGGGTCACCATGGGTCACCACGGGTCAACACCGATCAACCTGGAGAGACACGGAGTGACCATGGGTCACCATGGGTCACCATGGGTCAACACAGATCAACCTGGAGAGACACGGAGTGACCATGGGTCACCACAGGTCACGGTGGATCTTCATGGGTCAACCTGGAGAGACAGAGTGACACCGGTCACCAAGGGTCACCAAGGGTCACCACTGGTCAATACAGGTCAACCTGGAGAGACACAGAATGACACCAGTCACCACGGGTCACCACGGGTCACCACTGGTCAATACAGGTCAACCTGGAGAGACACGGAATGACACTGGTCACCATGGGTCGCAATGGGTCATAACGGGTCACCATGGGTCACCATGGGTCACCACTGGTCTACACAGATCAGCCTGGAGAGACATGGAATGACATCGGTCACCAAAGGTCACCAAGAGTCACCAGGGGTCACCATGGGTCACCATTTGTCAACCTGGATTAGAGTGGGTCAGCATGGACCAGTGTGGGTCAGCATGGACCAGTGTGGGTCAGCATGGAGCAGTGTGGGTCGGCATGGAGCAGTGTGGGTCAGCATGATTCAATGAGGGTCAACATGGATCACTGTGGGTCAGCATGATTCAATGGGGGTCAACCTGGATCAGTGCAGATGAACATGGATCAGTGTGGGTCACCATGGACCAGTGTGGGTCAGCATGGATCACTGTGGGTCGGCATGATTCAGTGTGGGTCAACCTGGATCAATGTGAGTCAACATGGATTAGCACGGATCGGTGTGGGTCAGCACATGGGATCAAGATGAACCCATGGATCAACATGGGTCAATGTGGGTCAGCATGGATCTGTGTGGGTCACCATGGACCAGTGTGGGTCAGCATGGATCACTGTGGGTCAGCACGGATCAATGCGGGTCAACCTGGATCAATGTGAGTCAACATGGATTAGCACGGATCGGTGTGGGTCAGCACATGGGATCAAGATGAACCCATGGATCAACATGGGTCAATGTGGGTCAGCATGGATCTGTGTGGGTCAACTTGGATTGATGTGGGTCAGAATGGATCAGCATGGATCAACATGGGACAAGGTGGGTCACCATGGGTCAAGGTGGGTCAACATGGATCAGTGTGGGTTACCATGGACCAACATGGGTCAACATGGGTCAATGTGAGTCAACCTGGATCAATGTGAGTCAACATGGATCAATGTGGGTCAACCGGGATCAGTGTGGGTCAACATGATTCAGTGTGAGTCAGCATGGATCAGTGTGGGTCAACATGGATCAATGTGGATCAACATGGGTCAGTGTGGGTCACCATGGACCAATGTGGATCAGCATGGATCAGTGTGGGTCAGCATGATTCAGTGTGGGTCACCATGGATCAGAGTGGGTCAACCTGGATCAATGTGGGGTCAGTGTGGATCAACATGGATCAACATGGATCACCCTGGGTCAGCATGGATCAATGTTGATCAGAGGAGGTCAACCTGGATCTGAGTGGGTCAACATGGATCAGTGTGGATTGACATGGATCAGTGCAGATGAACATGGATCAGTGTGGGTCAGCATGGACCAACGTGGATCAATGTGGACCAACATGGATCAATGTGGATCAGCATGGATCAATGTAGATCGGCATGGATCAATGTGGGCCAACATGGATTGATATGGACCAACATGAATCAACATGGGTCAAGGTGGGTCAACATGGGTCAAGGTGGGTCAAGGTGGGGCAGCACGGATCAACCTGGATCAGAGTGGGTCACCATGGATCATTGTGGGCCAACATGGATTGATATGGACCAGCATGAATCAACATGGATCAGTGTGGGTCAGCACGGATCAACCTGGATCAGAGTGGGTCACCATGGATCAGAGTGGATCATCATGGACCAGTGTGTCACCATGGATCAGTGCAGATGAACATGGATCAGTGTGGGTCACCATGGACCAATGTGTATCAGCATGGATCAACATGGGTCAAGGTGGATCAACACGAGGGTCACCAGATGCCAGCAGACACGGATCAGTGTGGAAGGACACAGGTCCACGTGGAGGGACCTGTGGAGGGATAGAAGCTGACATGGAGGGACACCGGTCAGCACAGGCCAGTGTGGGTCAAACCCCACAGGTCACCAGAGCGGCACCGAACCAACGTGGGTCGGCACAGAGTGACACGGAGCGGCACGGGTGGACAAGGGTCGGCCGAAATGGGGCAGAGCAGAGTGACGGGGCAAACACGGATCAGCATGGATCGACAGGGGTCAACGAGTCAACATGGGTCAACATGGATGGAGATGGATGGACATGGGCCAAGAGGAGTCAATGGGGGTAAACATGGATGGAGATGGACCATGAGGAATCAACACGGATCAGCATGGATCGACAGGGGTCAACGAGTCAACATGGGTCAACATGGATGGAGATGGATGGACATGGGCCAAGAGGAGTCAATGGGGGCAAACATGGATGGACATGGATCAAAATGGGCCAAGAGGAGTCAATGTGGGTCAACATGGATGGATGTGGATCAAAATGGGCCGAGAGAAGTCGACGTGGGTCAACATGGATCAAGATGAACCACAAGGAATCAACATGGATCAGCATGGATTGACAGGGATCAAATGAGACAACATGGGTCCACATGGATGGAGATGGATGGACATGGGCCAGGAGGAGTCAGCAGGGGTAAACATGGATGGACACGGATCATCATGGACCAAGAGGAGTCAATGTGTGTCCACATGGATGGACATGGACCATCATGGATCAACAGGAGTCCATGTGGGTCAACATGGATGGAGATGGATCAAGATGGACCACAAGGAATCAACATGGATCAGCATGGATCGACAGGGGTCAACGAGTCACCATGGGTCCACATCATGGGCCAAGAGGAATCAATGTGTGTCCACATGCATGGACATGGGCCAAGAGGAGTCCCCGTGGGTCCACAAGGATGGACATGGATCATCATGGGCCAAGAGGAGTCCACATGGGTCAACATGGATCAACAGGAGTCAACAGGAATCAATGTGGGTCCACATGGATGGACACGGACCATCATGGGCCAAGAGGAGTCAACATGGGTCAACATGGATCAACAGGAGTCAACAGGAATCAACGTGGGTCCACGTGGATGGACATGGACTATCATGGGCCAAGAGGAGTCAACGTGTGTCCACATGGATGGACACGGACCATCATGGGCCAAGAGGAGTCAACGTGTGTCCACGTGGATGGACATGGACCATCATGGGCCAAGAGGAGTCAACGTGGGTCCACATGGATAGATATAGATCATGAGGAATCGACGTGGATCACCATGGGTCGACAGGGTCAACGAGTCAACATGGGTCCACATCATGGGCCAAGAGGAGTCAACATGCGTCAACACGGATGGACACGGACCATCATTGGCCAAGAGGAGTCAACGTGGATCCACATGGACCAACAGGAGTCAACATGAATCAATGTGGGTCCACAAGGATGGACATGGATCAAAATGGGCCAAGAGGAGTCAATGTGGGTCAACATGGATGGAGATGGATCAAGATGGACCACAAGGAATCAACATGGATCAGCATGGATCGACAGGGGTCAACGAGTCACCATGGGTCCACATCATGGGCCAAGAGGAATCAATGTGTGTCCACATGCATGGACATGGGCCAAGAGGAGTCCCCGTGGGTCCACAAGGATGGACATGGATCATCATGGGCCAAGAGGAGTCCACATGGGTCAACATGGATCAACAGGAGTCAACAGGAATCAACGTGGGTCCACATGGATGGACACAGACCATCATGGGCCAAGAGGAGTCAACATGGGTCAACATGGATCAACAGGAGTCAACAGGAATCAACGTGGGTCCACGTGGATGGACATGGACTATCATGGGCCAAGAGGAGTCAACGTGGGTCCACATGGATGAACACAGACCATCATGGGCCAAGAGGAGTCAACGTGGGTCCACATGGATGGACACAGACCATCATGGGCCAAGAGGAGTCAACGTGTGTCCACATGGATGGACACGGACCATCATGGGCCAAGAGGAGTCAACGTGTGTCCACGTGGATGGACACGGACCATCATGGACCAAGAGGAGTCAACGTGTGTCCACGTGGATGGACACGGACCATCATGGGCCAAGAGGAGTCAACGTGTGTCCACGTGGATGGACATGGACCATCATGGGCCAAGAGGAGTCAACGTGGGTCCACATGGATAGATATGGATCATGAGGAATCGACATGGATCACCATGGGTCGACAGGGGTCAACGAGTCAACATGGGTCCACGTCATGGGCCAAGAGGAGTCAACGTGTGTCCACATGGATAGACCCAGATCAAAATCCCTGTCGGGTCTGTGAGGACTTTGGGGACATTGGGGTCCCCATGGGCTCCCTCTGAGGTCTGTGGGGACATAGGGGGATCGTTGTGGGGTCTTTGGGGACTTTGGGGTCCCTGTGGTGACATTGGGGTCACTGTGAGGACCCCTTTGGGGTCTGTGGGGACTTTGGGGGGTCCCCGTGGGGTCTGTGGGGACTTTGGGGGGTCCCCGTGGGGTCTGTGGGGACTTTGGGGTCCCCAGGGGGGTCCCTTTGGGGTCTGTGGGGACTTTGGGGGATCCCTGTGGGGTCTGTGGGGACTTTGGGGTCCCTGTGGGGTCTGTGGGGACTTTGGGGGGTCCCTGTGGGGTCTGTGGGGACTTTGGGGGATCCCTGTGGGGTCTGTGGGGACTTTGGGGGGTCCCCGTGGGGTCTCTGGGGACTTTGGGGTCCCCAGGGGGGTCCCTGTGGGGTTTGTGGGGACTTTGGGGGATCCCTGTGGGGTCTGTGGGGACTTTGGGGGGTCCCCGTGGGGTCTGTGGGGACTTTGGTGTCCCCAGGGGGGTCCCTGTGGGGTCTGTGGGGACTTTGGGGGGTCCCTGTGGGGTCTGTGGGGACTTTGGGGGGTCCCCGTGGGGTCTGTGGGGACTTTGGGGTCCCCAGGGGGGTCCCTGTGGGGTCTGTGGGGATTTGGGGGATCCCTGTGGGGTTTGTGGGGACTTTGGGGGATCCCTGTGGGGTCTGTGGGGATTTGGGGGGTCCCTGTGTGGTCTGTGTGGACTTTGGGGGGTCCCCGTGGGGTCTGTGGGGACTTTGGGGGGTCCCTGTGTGGTCTGTGGGGACTTTGGGGGATCCCTGTGGGGTCTGTGGGGACTTTGGGGGATCCCTGTGGGGTCTGTGGGGACTTTGGGGGGTCCCCGTGGGGTCTGTGGGGACTTTGGTGTCCCCAGGGGGGTCCCTGTGGGGTCTGTGGGGACTTTGGGGGGTCCCTGTGGGGTCTGTGGGGACTTTGGGGGGTCCCCGTGGGGTCTGTGGGGACTTTGGGGTCCCCAGGGGGGTCCCTGTGGGGTCTGTGGGGATTTGGGGGATCCCTGTGGGGTTTGTGGGGACTTTGGGGGATCCCTGTGGGGTCTGTGGGGATTTGGGGGGTCCCTGTGTGGTCTGTGTGGACTTTGGGGGGTCCCCGTGGGGTCTGTGGGGACTTTGGGGGGTCCCTGTGGGGTCTGTGGGGACTTTGGGGTCCCCAGGGGGGTCCCCGTGGGGTCTGTGGGGACTTTGGGGTCCCCAGGGGGGTCCCTGTGGGGTCTGTGGGGATTTGGGGGGTCCCTGTGGGGTCTGTGGGGACTTTGGGGTCCCCAGGGGGGTCCCCGTGGGGTCTGTGGGGACTTTGGGGTCCCCAGGGGGGTCCCTGTGGGGTCTGTGGGGACTTTGGGGGGTCCCCGTGGGGTCTGTGGGGACTTTGGGGGGTCCCTGTGGGGTCTCTGGGGACTTTGGGGGGTCCCCATGGGGATCCATAGGGAGCCGCCACCCTGCCGCTCCCCCGGTCCGCCAGGGGGCGCCGCCGCCGCGCGGCCGCCTCTCCCGTCTCTATGGCGACACGGGGGCGCGCCGCGCTCCTCTCTATGCTCCACTTCCGCTCCGGTCTGGCGGAAGTGACGTCAGAGAGCGGCGGCGGCGGGAGCAGCAGCGAGGTGTGGGGGAGGGGCCGGGGGTCCCGGTTTTTTTTTTTTTTTTTTGGGGGGGGGAGGGGAAGGGTCGGGCCGGGAGGTCCCGAGGGGTCCGGGGGGAGTGGGGGAACGGGATCGGCTCGGGTGGTTCCGCCTGTCGTGACAGCTCGGGGACATCCCGGCCGGTGGCCCTCGGGTGATGTCACACGGGCGCGCGGTGACGTCACACGGGCTGTCCCCAGCCCCGTCTCTCTGTCCCCAGGTCCCGCCAGGCTCGCCGCTGTCCCCACCGGTGTCCCCGTGTGTGTCCCCAGCACCGCGGTGTCCCCGCCACCCCGGTGTCCCCAGTGTCCCCGTGCCTCAGTTTCCCAGTGTCTCTCCTGTCCCCAGTGTCCCTGCTGCCCCCGTGCCTCAGTTTCCCAGTGTCCCTGGTGTCCCCACCCTCTCTGACTCTTGCTGTGCCCCAGCTGTCACTGCCATCTCTGTGTCCCCTCTATTCCCCCAGGGTCCACCCCGTGCCCCCCCGTGTCTCAGTGTCCCCCCTGTGTCCCCCCGTGTCCTTGGTGTCCCCATTGTCCCCAGTGTCCCCATTATCCCCAGTGTCCCCGTGTCCCCGCTGTCCCCATTGTCCCCGTTGTCCCCGCTGTCCCCGTTGTCCCTGCTGTGCCCGTTGTCCCCATTGTCCCCGCTGTCCCCGTTGTCCCCGCTGTCCCCATTGTCCCCGCTGTCCCCGCTGTCCCCATTATCCCCAGTGTCCCCGTTGTCCCCATTGTCCCCATTGTCCCCGTGTCCCCGCTGTCCCCATTGTCCCCGTTGTCCCCATTGTCCCCATTGTCCCCGTGTCCCCGCTGTCCCCATTGTCCCCATTGTCCCCGCTGTCCCCATTGTCCCCGCTGTCCCCGTTGTCCCCATTGTCCCCGCTGTCCCCGTTGTCCCCGCTGTCCCTGTTGTCCCCGCAGTCCCCATTATCCCCAGTGTCCCCACTGTCCCCGCTGTCCCCATTGTCCCCGTTGTCCCCGTTGTCCCCGCTGTCCCCGTTGTCCCTGCTGTCCCCGTTGTCCCCGTTGTCCCCGCTGTCCCCGCGGCCATGCCGGAGGCCGTGCACTACATCCACCTGCACAACTTCAGCCGCTCCCTGCTGGAGACGCTCAACGGGCAGCGCGTGGCCGGCCAGTTCTGCGACGTCACCGTGCGCATCCGCGAGGCCTCGCTGCGCGCCCACCGCTGCGTGCTGGCCGCCGGCAGCCCCTTCTTCCACGACAAGCTGCTGCTGGGCCACTCGGCCATCGAGGTGCCGCCCGTGGTGCCCTCGGCGGCCGTGCGCCAGCTGGTCGAGTTCCTCTACAGCGGCAGCCTGGTGGTGGCCCAGTCCGAGGCGCTGCACATCCTGACGGCCGCCTCGGTGCTGCAGATCAAGACGGTCATCGACGAGTGCACGCAGATCATCTCGCAGGGCCGCGGCCCCGCCGCGCTGCCGCCGCCCCGCAAGGCCGCGCCGGAGGCGGACGGGCCGGCGGAGACGGCGCCCGGCGGCCACAGCCGCAAGCAGCGGCAGCCGCTGCGCCTGGCGCCGGCGCTCAAGGAGGAGCGCCAGGACTTGGAGGAGGAGGAGGAGGAGGAGGATGAGGAGGAGGAGGGAGAAGCTGAAGGGGGGTCCCAGGAAGGCGTCGTCCCCCCGGGCCTGGCCCCGCCGCCCTTCCCCGGCCCGGACCCCCCGTTTTTTCGGCGCCCCCGAGGTTTTCCCCGACGCTTTCCTGCCTCCCTGGCCCGGCGACGACGGCGCCGCCGCCTTCGGGGCTGAGCGCGGCCGGGAGGCGCCGGGCGGGGACGGGTTCGGCTTCGGGGCCCCCCCGCCTCTGCCGCCGCCCTACGAGGCCGGGCTGGAGGGGGGCGCCGTCCCCGCGGCCGCCCCGGTGCCCCCGGCCGGGCCCCACCGCGCGCCCCAGCCCCCGTACCAGTGCGGGCACTGCCAGAAGAGCTTCAGCTCCCGCAAGAACTACACCAAGCACATGTTCATCCACTCAGGTGAGCGCGCCACGCCCGCACCGCACGGGGACGGCTCCTGGGGACGCACAGGGGTGGCGTGGTGACACAGCTGGGTCCTGTCGTGACACACCTGGGTGCTGTCGTGACACACCTGGGTCCTGTGCTGACACACCTGGGTACTGTCGTGACACACCTGGGTGCTGTGCTGACACACCTGGGTACTGTCGTGACACACCTGGGTCCTGTGCTGACACACCTGGGTACTGTCGTGACACACCTGGGTGCTGTGCTGACACACCTGGGTACTGTGGTGACACACCTGGGTACTGTGGTGACGGACTGGGTCATGTGGTGACACACCTGGGTACTGTCGTGACACACCTGGGTGCTGTCGTGACACACCTGGGTACTGTGGTGACGGACTGGGTCATGTGCTGACACACCTGGGTCTCGTGGTGACACACCTGGATCCTGTGGTGACACACACAGGTCCTGTGGTGACACACCTGGGTCCTGTGGTGACACACCTGGGTCATGTGGTGACACACCTGGGTCCTGTGGTGACACACCTGGATCCTGTGGTGACACACCTGGGTCCCGTGGTGACACACACAGGTCATGTGGTGACACACCTGGGTCCTGTGGTGACACACCTGGGTCATGTGGTGACACACACAGGTCCCATGGTGACACAGCTGGGTACTGTGGTGACACACCTGGATCCCGTGGTGACATGCGTGGCTCGTGTGGTGACACACCTGCTCTTGTGGTGACACAGGTGGGTGTTGCGGTGACACACACGGGTCCCACGGTGACCCTCGGTGGTGTCCTGCGTCCATCCCTGCTGGCCTGGGTCAATCCCTTGTCCGTCAGCGGAGCCCCATTGACCCACATGGCCTGTGCTGACCCACATGGACCCGTGCTGGCCAATATTGGCCCACGTTGGCCTGTAATGACCCACGTTGGCCTGTGCTGACCCATGTTGGCCTGTGCTGACCCACGTTGGCCTGTGCTGACCCACATTGGCCAGTAACGACCCACGTTGGCCTGTGCTGACCCACGTTGGCCTGTAATGACCCACGTTGGCCTGTAATGACCCACGTTGGCCTGTGCTGACCCATGTTGGCCTCTGCTGGCCCACGTTGGCCTGTAATGACCCACGTTGGCCTGTAATGACCCACGTTGGCCTGTGCTGACCCACGTTGGCCTCTGCTGGCCCACGTTGGCCTGTAATGACCCACATTGGCCAGTAACGACCCATGTTGGCCTGTGCTGACCCACGTTGGCCTGTAATGACCCACATTGGCCTGTGCTGACCCACGTTGGCCAGTAACGACCCATGTTGGCCTGTGCTGACCCACGTTGGCCTGTGCTGACCCACATTGGCCTGTGCTGACCCACGTTGGCCTCTGCTGGCCCACATGAACCTGTGCTGACCCTTGTTGGCCTTTGCTGACATGTTGGCCTGTGCTGACCAATTCTGGCCCACACTGATCTGCACAGCCCCATGTTGGCCTCTGCTGGAGATTCGTTGGACCAGTGTTGACCCACGCTGGCCCCTGTTGGTCCACGCTGACCCTCGTTGATCCATTTTGACTCACGTCTCTCCACGTTGATCCATTTTGGCCTGCGCAGACCTGGGTGGATCAGTGACGTCCCGGCTCACTCTGTGCTGACCCACGTTGACCCATGTTAGCCCACGGTGCTCCACGTTGACCCATCTTGGTTTGTCACATCACATGGTGACCCTCCCCAACACGTGCTGTTCCCTTTTCACCCACGTTGATCCGTTAACTCATGTCGCTCCATGTTGACCCACATTGACCCTGGCCAACTGATGTTGCTCCATGTTGACCTGTGGTGATCCGTGGTGGCCATGGATCAATCCATGGGGACTTGTATTGGTCAATTCATGTGGACACACGTTGGTCCAAGTTGGTCCAATGCACGTTGACCCATCAATCCACTCTGTTGACCCACGTTGACTTGGGTTGATCCTTGTTGACCCATGTTGATGTGTGCTGGCCCATATAGATCTCTACTGATCCATGTTGGCCAGCATTGATCCATGTTGACCTGTACTGGTCCATCTTGGCACACATTGACCCATGTTGGCCTACGTTGATCTACGTTGACCCATGTTGATCCACACTGACACCTGTTGACCTGTTCCAATCCATGTTGACACCTGGTGACCCACATGGACCCATATCATTCCATCCTGACCCCTGTTGACCTGTATTGATCCATTTTGGTCCATGTTGACCCACGTTGATCCATTTTGGCCCACGTTGATCCATTTTGGCCCATGTTGACCCACACTGATCCATGTTGACCCACACTGACCCATTTTGGCCCATGTTGACCCACACTGATCCATGTTGACCTGTATTGATCCATTTTGGCCCATGTTGACCCCCATTGATCCATGTTGACCCACATTGACCCATTTTAGCCCATGTTGACCCACATTGATCCACTTTGGCTCACGTTGACCCATGTTGACCCCCATTGGTCCATGTTGACCCACGTTGACCCACTTTGGCCCATGTTGACCCACATTGACCCACTTTGGCCCATGTTCACCCACATTGATCCACTTTGGCCCATGTTGACCCACATTGACCCATTTTGGCCCATGTTGACCCACATTGACCCATTTTGGCCCATGTTGACCCACATTGATCCACTTTGGCCCATGTTGACCCACATTGATCCCCTTCGTTCCGAATTCACCTGGATTGATCCACGTTGACCCACATCAATCCACATTGACCTGTATCGATGTACCTTAACCCCCATTGATCCATATTGACCCACATTGATCCTCACTGACCCATCCTGACCTGTACTGACCCACACTGACCCATACTGACCCACACTGACCCACACTGACCTGTACTGACCCACACTGACCTGTACTGACCCATACTGACCTGTACTGAGCCACACTGACCTGTACTGACCCACACTGACCCATACTGACCTGTGCTGACCCACGCTGATCCGTACTGATCCACACTGACCCGCACTGACCCACAGTGACCCACACTGACCCACACTGACCTGTACTGAGCCACACTGACCCACATTGACCCACACTGACCTGTACTGACCCACATTGACCCACATTGATCCTCACTGACCCATACTGACCTGTACTGACCCACACTGACCTGTACTGACCCACATTGACCCACACTGACCCTCACTGACCCATACTGACCTGTACTGACCCACACTGACCCGCACTGACCCACACTGACCTGTACTGACCCACACTGACCCACACTGACCTGTACTGACCCACATTGTCCCACAGTGACCTGTACTGACCCACACTGACCCTCACTGACCTGTACTGACCCACACTGACCTGTACTGACCCACACTGACCTGTACTGACCCATACTGACCAACACTGACCTGTACTGACCCACACTGACCCACATTGACCTACACTGACCCGCACTGACCCGTACTGACCCACACTGACCCACATTGACCTACACTGACCCACACTGACCCACACTGACCCGCACTGACCTGTACTGACCAACACTGACCCACACTGACCCACACTGACCTGTACTGACCAACACTGACCTGTACTGACCCACACTGACCTGTACTGACCCACATTGTCCTGTACTGACCCGTACTGACCCACACTGACCTGTACTGACCTGTACTGACCCACACTGACCCACATTAACCCACACTGACCCGCACTGACCTGTACTGACCAACACTGACCCGTACTGACCCACACTGACCCACACTGACCCACATTAACCTACACTGACCCACACTGACCTGCATCGATGTACGTTGACCCCCTTTGATCCATGTTGACCCGTACTGACCCACACTGATCCCTATTGACCCACATTGACCACCATGGACCTGGATCAAACCATGCTGACCCACACTGTCCCACATTGACCCACACAGACCTGTCCTGACCCACACTGACCAGTACCAATCCACCCTGACACACACTGACCCACACTGACCAGTACCAACCCCTGCTGACCCACACTGACTCCGGTTCCCCCCATTTCCGTCTCCGCAGGCGAGAAGCCCCACCAGTGCTCCATCTGCTGGCGCTCCTTCTCCCTCCGGGACTACCTGCTCAAGCACATGGTGACCCACACGGGCGTCCGCGCCTTCCAGTGCGGCGTCTGCTGCAAGCGCTTCACGCAGAAGAGCTCGCTCAACGTCCACATGCGCACGCACCGCCCCGAGCGCTTCCAGTGCCGCCTCTGCACCAAGGGCTTCTCCCACCGCACCCTCCTGGAGCGCCACGCCGCCACCTCCCACCCCGTGCCACCGCCAGGGCCGCCGCCGGGGCTACCGCCGGGGCTGCCGCCGGGGCCGCCGCCGGGGCTACCGCCGGGGCCGCCACCGGGGCCGCCGCCGGGACCGCTACCGGGGCCACCGCTGGCACCACCGCCGGAACCTGGACTGGGCACGTGGCCGGGGCCGGACGTGGCGGGCGCAGGCCCCGCTCACACAGCGTGAGGAGGGGTCCCTGCCCCTCGAAGGGCCTGGAGGGTGGGCCCGGGGGCTCCTCGGTGCCCACGGGTCTGGTGGAGCAGCCGGTGTGACGCCTGGAGGAAGCGGCTGAGATGTTGTCTGTGGGATTCAGGAAGTTGTGGGGACGTTCCCGGTGACGGGAGAAGGGGACCAGAGCACCCCGCTGGTGCCCCGTGGGGAACGCCCGGGGCTTCCAGCAGCACAGGGATCACGGCACAAATCCTGCTGGGAACTGTGCTGCAGCACCCCGAGTCCCGGAGGAGGCGGGCGGTGGCCAACGCGGCGTTGCCGAGGGCAAACGGAGCCCGGGAACCCCGGTGGCTCTGGTGGTGGGGAGCGATGGCATCATTAACCTGATGGGAGCCCCGGAACGTTCCAGAGCTGAGCTGGGCACAGGGATTGGACGGATGGAGCAGGCCGTGAGCAGCCATGGAGATGCTCAGAGGGCTGGACGATGAGGGTGATGACGTCATTGACCTGATGGGATCCCCGGAACGTTCCAGAACTGAGCTGGGCACAGGGATTGGACGGATGGAGCGCACCGTGAGTGGCCATGGAGATGCTCGGAGCGCTGGACGATGAGGGTGATGATGTCATTGGGAGCCCCGGAACGTTCCAGAACTGAGCTGGGCAGAGGGATTGGATGGATGGAGCAGGCCATGAGCGGCCATGGACACGCTCGGAGTGCTGGACAATGAGGGTGATGATGTCATTGGGAGCCCCAGAACGTTCCAGAACTGAGCTGGGCACAGGGATTGGATGGATGGAGCGCGCCGTGAGCGGCCATGGAGATGCTCGGAGCGCTGGATGGTGAGGGTGATGATGTCATTGAGACCCCCGGAACGTTCCAGAACTGAGCTGGGCACAGGGATTGGACGGATGGAGCAGGCCGTGAGCAGCCATAGAGATGCTCGGAGGGCTGGATGGTGAGGGTGACGATGTCATTGGGAGCCCCAGAACGTTCCGGAACTGAGCTGGGCACAGGGATTGGACGGATGGAGCAGGCCGTGAGCGGCCATGGAGATGCTCGGAGCGCTGGACGATGAGGGTGATGACATCATTGAGACCCCCAGAACGTTCCGGAACTGAGCTGGGCACAGGGATTGGACGGATGGAGCGCACCGTGAGCGGCCATGGACACGCTCGGAGTGCTGGACGATGAGGGTGATGATGTCATGGGTCCCTCCCGTGTCCCCTCCCCGCCGCGCGGCTCCCAGCCCCGGCGGGTGGCGACCAGCCCGGCGCGTGGTGCGGCCGCTCCAGGGCTGATTCTGCCAATTCTGCCAGTAAAACCAATGATGCCACCCGTGCGGCGTCCCCTGCGTGGCCACCGGGAACTGGAGACACCGGGAACGGGGGACACTGGGGGAGACACTGGGGACAATGGGAGAAAGTGGGGACATTGGGGACACTGGGGGATGCTGGGGACTCTGGGGGAACACTGGGGGGACAATGGGGCAACTGGGGGGACATTGGGGGCACACTGGGGACATTGGGGACAATGGGAGAAAGTGGGGACATTGGGGACACTGCGGGGATGGGGCGATGCTGGGGACTCTGGGGGGACAATGGGGGGACTCTGGGAGAACACTGGGGACAATGGGGACAACACTGGGGGAACACTGGGGGGACACTGGGGATACCGGGGACACTGGGGACAGTGAGGGGACACTGGGGGACACTGAGGGGTACACTGGGGGCATGGGGGGACACTGGGGGGATGGGGGGACACTGGGGACATTGGGGGGACATTGGGGACATGGGGAGCATTGGGGGGACACTGGGGGGGATGCTGGGGACACTGGGGGGACACTGGGAGAAAGTGGGGACATTGGGGACACTGGGGGGATGGGGGGACACTGGGGACACTGGGGGAACACTGGGGGGACAATGGGGCAACTGGGGAGACATTGGGGGCACACTGGGGACAATGGGGGGACATTGGGAGCATTGGGGGGACACTGGGGGGATGCTGGGGACAATGGGGACACTGGGGGGATGAGAGGACACTGGGGACAATGGGGGAGACACTGGGGTGGCACTGGGGACAATGGGGACACTGGGGGGACTGGGGGACACTGGTGGAGACGCTGGGGACAATGGGGGGACACGGGGGAAACTGGGGGGACACTGGGGACAATGGAGACATTTGGGACAATGGGGGAGACACTGGGGGGACACTGGGGACACCCAGTGATCTCCCCCAGCGATCCCAGTGACCTCCAGTGATTCCCAGTGATCCCAGTAACCCCCCGTGATCCCAGTAACCCCCAGCGATCCCAGTAATTCCCAGCGATCCCAGTAACCCCCAGTGATCCCATTAACCCCCAGCGATCCCAGTAACCCCCAGTGATCCCATTAACCCCCCGTGATCCCAGTAACGCCCAGCGCTCCCTGAGCTCCCAGTAACCCCCAGTGATCCCAGTGACCTGCAGTGGTCCCAGTAACCCCCAGCGATCCCAGTAATTCCCAGTAACCCCCAGCGATCCCAGTAACCCCCAGCGATCCCAGTAATTCCCAGCGATCCCAGTAACCCCCAGTGATCCCAGTAATTCCCAGCGATCCCAGTAACCCCCAGCGATCCCAGTAATTCCCAGCGATCCCAGTAATTCCCAGTGATCCCAGTAACCCCCAGTGATCCCAGTAATTTCCAGTGATCCCAGTAACCCTCAGCGATCCCAGTAATTCCCAGTGATCCCAGTAACCCCCAGCGATCCCAGTAACCCCCAGCGATCCCAGTAACCCCCAGCGATCCCAGTAATTCCCAGTGATCCCAGTAACCCCCAGCGATCCCAGTAATCCCCCGTGAGCCCATTATCCGCCAGTAACTCCCAGTCCCGCCCCTTCTGCTCCCCATTGGTTTATCCACCTGTCAATCACAACATCAACCCCGCCTTCCCGCTGAGCGCCGCTGCTGATTGGCCGGCCCTCCCCAGAAGCCCCCGCCTTCTGCGGGTCACTTCGGCCGCTGATTGGTTCAGCTCCGGCCGCTCTGCGCGCTGATTGGCCCGTTTGTGTTCATGTGCCGGAGGCGTCTTCCCGCCCTTTCTTTCCCGCGTGCTCCTCTCCCATTGCTCCCTCGTGGTGTCAATCTCCACTAATCCCCGCCCTTCCGCCCTTCCATTGGCTCCCCGCGCTGTCAATCCGTGTCGGCGGGCGGTGATTGGCCGCGCGCCGGGGCAGGGCCGGGCGGCCGTGCCGAGCGTGAGGGGGACGCGGCCGCCATGTCGGTGCTGCAGGCGGCGGCGCTCGGGAGCGGCCCCGGGGCGAAGGGAGCGGAGCTGCCGGAGCCGCTGGGGCCGCTGGAGCTCTGCGGCGCCTGCCGGGAGCGCCTCAGCCCCCGGCGGGAGCCGCGGCTGCTGCCCTGCCTGCACTCGGTGTGCCGGGGCTGCCTCGGGGCCGCGCCGGGAGCCGCCGGCAGCGACGGGCAGGGTGAGGGGCAGCGCTGGGGGCACTGGGAGCTACTGGGAGCACTGGTGGTCAATGGAGTCTTGGGGGTTACTGGGAATGCTGGGGGTTACTGGGATCGCTGGGGGTTACTGGGATCACTGGGATGTGCAGGGCACTCAGGGTTACTGGGATCATTGGGGTGTGCAGTACACCCAGGGTTACTGGGAGCACTGGGGGTTACTGGGAGCACTGGGATGTGCAGGGCACTCAGGGTTACTGGGATCACTGGGGGTTACTGGGATCACTGGGATATGCAGGACACCCAGGGTTACTGGGAGCACTGGGGAGGCACTGGGAGTTACTGGGAATGCTGGGGGTTGCTGGGAGCATTGGAATGTGCAGGGCACTCAGGGTTACTGGGAGCACTGGGGGTTACTGGGATCACTGGTAGTCAATGGAGTTTTGGGGTTTACTGGGAATGCTGGGGGTTACTGGGAGCACTGGGATGTGCAGGGCACTCAGGGTTACTGGGATCATTGGGGTGTGCAGTACACCCAGGGTTACTGGGAGCACTGGGGGTTACTGGGAGCACTGGGATGTGCAGGGCACTCAGGGTTACTGGGATCACTGGGATGTGCAGGGCACTCAGGGTTACTGGGATCACTGGGATGTGCAGGGCACTCAGGGTTACTGGGATCACTGGGATGTGCAGGGCATTCAGGGTAACTGGGATCACGGGGATGTGCAGGACACCCAGGGTTACTGGGATCTCACTGGGCTTTACTGGGATCACTGGGCGTTACTGGGAGCACTGGGGGTTACTGGGATCACTGGGCTTTACTGGGATCACTGGGCGTTACTGGGATCACTGGGCTTTACTGGGATCACTGGGCGTTACTGGGAGCACTGGGCTTTACTGGGAGCACTGGGCGTTACTGGGAGCACTGGGCGTTACTGGGAGCACTGGGCGTTACTGGGAGCACTGGGCGTTACTGGGAGCACTGGGGGTTAGTGGGATCACTGGGCGTTACTGGGATCACTGGGCTTTACTGGGATCACTGGGGGTTACTGGGATCACTGGGCGTTACTGGGATCACTGGGCGTTACTGGGATCACTGGGCGTTACTGGGATCACTGGGCGTTACTGGGATCGCTGGGGGTTACTGGGATCACTGGGCGTTACTGGGATCACTGGGAGTTACTGGGATCACTGGGGGTTAGTGGGATCACTGGGCGTTACTGGGATCACTGGGCTTTACTGGGATCACTGGGGGTTACTGGGATCACTGGGCTTTACTGGGATCACTGGGCTTTACTGGGATCACTGGGGGTTACTGGGATCACTGGGCTTTACTGGGATCACTGGGCGTTACTGGGGTGCCACAGGAGTTCCTGGCAGCTCTGTGGGGAGGGGACAGCCCTGTCCCCCCCAGGGGACGCTGTGGCCCCGCTGTGGCCTTGTCCCCTCCTTGGGGACACCGACCCTGCCTTGGGGGGGCTTTGGTGGCTGCAGGGACCTCCCCGAGGTGGCCCCGGTGGCCCCGGGGCTCCGTTTTGGGGGTTCCTGGCCCCCAGCCCAGTGTTTGGTGGCCGAGGAGGTGACAAGGGCGCCGTGGGGTGACTGTGTCCCCTGTGTGTCCCCGCAGCCTTCGAGTGCCCCGTGTGCCACCAGCAGTGTCCCCTGGGTGACATCATGGAGAACTTCTTCCTGCAGGAGGGTGCAGCGGGCACGGCCCCGCCCAGCGGGCAGGTACCGCCTCCTTAGTGTTAATTAGCGCTAATTAGCGCTGAGGGGGGCCGAGGGACGGCCCCCAGCGTGTCCCTTGTCCCCAGAGCTGCACCAGCTGCGAGGACAACGCCGCCGCCACCAGCTTCTGCCTGGAGTGCGCCGAGCCGCTGTGTGACACCTGCGTGGAGGCCCACCAGAGGGTCAGGTACACCCGGGAGCACAGCGTGCAGCCCTTGGGTGAGTCCTGTCCCCTCTGTCCCCTCCCTGTCACCTCTGTCACCTCCTGTCACCTCCTGTCACCTCCTGTCCCCTCCCTGTCCCCATCGCTGTGTGACACCTGCGTGGAGGCCCACCAGAGGGTCAGGTACACCCGGGAGCACAGCCTGCAGCCCTTGGGTGAGTCCTGTCCCCTCTGTCACCTCCCTGTCACCTCCTGTCACCTCCCTGTTCCCTCTGTCCCCTCTGTCACCTCCTGTCACCTCCCTGTCCCCTCTGTCACCTCCTGTCACCTCCCTGTCCCCATCCCTGTTCTCCCTGTCCCCTCTGTCACCTCCTGTCACCTCCTGTCACCTCCCTGTCCCCATCGCTGTGTGACACCTGCGTGGAGGCCCACCAGAGGGTCAGGTACACCCGGGAGCACAGCGTGCAGCCCTTGGGTGAGTCCTGTCCCCTCTGTCCCCTCCCTGTCACCTCTGTCACCTCCTGTCACCTCCTGTCACCTCCTGTCCCCTCCCTGTCCCCATCGCTGTGTGACACCTGCGTGGAGGCCCACCAGAGGGTCAGGTACACCCGGGAGCACAGCGTGCAGCCCTTGGGTGAGTCCTGTCCCCTCTGTCCCCTCCCTGTCACCTCCTGTCACCTCCCTGTCCCCTCTGTCACCTCCCTGTCACCTCCCTGTCCCCATCCCTGTTCTCCCTGTCCTCTCTGTCCCCATCGCTGTGTGACACCTGCGTGGAGGCCCACCAGAGGGTCAGGTACACCCGGGAGCACAGCGTGCAGCCCTTGGGTGAGTCCTGTCCCCTCTGTCCCCTCCCTGTCACCTCCTGTCACCTCCCTGTCCCCTCTGTCACCTCCTTGTCCTCCCTGTCACCTCCTGTCACCTCCCTGTCCCCTCTGTCACCTCCCTGTCACCTCCCTGTCCCCATCCCTGTTCTCCCTGTCCTCTCTGTCCCCATCGCTGTGTGACACCTGCGTGGAGGCCCACCAGAGGGTGAGCACAGTGTGCAGCCCTTGGGTGAGTCCTGTCCCCTTTGTCACCTCCCTGTCACCTCCCATCACCCCGTCACCCCTGTCCGTGCTCGTTACGAGGTGTGACGCTGTCAGCGGCTCTGTCTGGTGCCATTCCCGGTCCTGTTCCTGGTGCCATCCTCATGTTCTCCTGGTGCCATCCCAGTGCCATCCACGTGTTCCCCCAGTGTCATCCTGGTGCCATCCCGGTGCCATCCCAGTGCCATCCTCGTGTTCTCCCAGTGCCATCCCGGTGCCATCCCAGTGCTATCCTCGTGTTCTCCCAGTGCCATCCCAGTGCTATCCTCGTGTTCTCCCGGTGCCATCCCAGTGCCATCCCAGTGCCATCCTCGTGTTCTCCTGGTGCCATCCCAGTGCCATCCCAGTGCCATCCTCGTGTTCTCCCGGTGCCATCCCAGTGCCATCCTCGTGTTCTCCCAGTGCCATCCCAGTGCCATCCTCGTGTTCTCCCAGTGCCATCCTCGTGTTCTCCCAGTGCCATCCCAGTGCCATCCGCGTGTTCTCCCGGTGCTATCCTGGTGCCATCCCGGTGCCATCCCAGTGCTATCCTCGTGTTCTCCCAGTGCCATCCCGGTGCCATCCTCGTGTTCTCCCGGTGCCATCCCAGTGCCATCCTCGTGTTCTTCCAGTGCCATCCCAGTGCCATCCTCGTGTTCTCCCAGTGCCATCCCAGTGCCATCCCAGTGCCATCCTCGTGTTCTCCCGGTGCCATCCCGGTGCCATCCTCGTGTTCTCCCAGTGCCATCCCAGTGCCATTCCCTGCCTTACCCTGGTGCCATCCTGGTGCCATTCCTGGTCCTGTCCCAGTTCTGTGTGGTGCCATCTCAGTGCCATTCCTGGTGGTATTCCCATGTTCCCACTCCCGTTCTCCCATTCCTGTCCCCAGTTTCCCACATTCCCATTCCCCCATTGCCAATTTCCCATTACCCCAGTCCCATTCCTGTTCCATGCCCGCATTCCCATTTGCCCATTTTCCCATTCCCGTGTTCCCATTCCCCCATTGCCAACTTCCCATTATCCCATTCCCATTCCTGTTCCCCCTTTCCCATTTCCCCATTTTCCCATTCCCACGTTCCCATCCCCCCATTGACAATTTCCCATTACCCCAGTCCCATTCCTGTTCCCCATTTCCCCATTTTCCCATTCCCATTACCCCATTCCCGTTCCCCCGTTCCCATTTCCCCATTTTCCAATTCCCATGTTTCCATTCTCCCATTCCCACCCCATGTTCCCATTCCCCCATTGCCTCATTCCCCATTCCCATTCCCATTCCTCTGTTCTCATTCCCCATTCCCATTCCCCCATTCCCATATTCCCGTTCCCATTTCTATTCTCCCATTCCCCATTCCCCATTCCCATTCCCACCCATTCCCATTCCCATTCCTGTTCTCCCGTTCCCATTCTCCCATTCCCACCGCATGTTCCCATTCCCCCATCTCCATTTCCCATTCCTATTCCTCTGTTCCCGTTCCCATTCCCCCGTTCCCATTCCCCCGTTCCCATATTCCCATTCCCATATTCCCATTTCTATTCTCCCATTCCCCATTCCCCATTCCCATTCCCATTCCCATTCCTGTTCTCCCCGTTCCCATTCTCCCATTCCCACCGCATGTTCCCATTCCCCCATCTCCATTTCCCATTCCTATTCCTCTGTTCCCGTTCCCATTCCCCCGTTCCCATTCCCCCGTTCCCATTCCCCCGTTCCCGTTCCCCCATTCCCATTCCCCCGTTCCCATTCCCCCGTTCCCATTCCCCCGTTCCCATTCCCCCATTCCCATTCCTCTCTTCCCATTCCCCATTCTCCATTCTCCCATTCCCCATTCCCATTGCCATTTTCCCATTGCCTCATTCCCATTCCAGTTCCCCCGTTCCCATTCCATTTTCCCATTGCCATTCTCATTTTCTGGTTTCCATAGGTGTTCCATGTTCCCATTCCCCCGTTCCCATTCCTCTGTTCCCATTCCCCATTCCTGTTCCCCTATTCCCATTTCCCTTCCCTCGTTCCCTTTCCCCCATTCCCATTCCTCAATTCCCATATTTCCATTCTTCCATACCCATTCCCATATTCCCATTCCCATTCCCCCGTTCCCCCATTCCCATCCCCCATTGCCCCGTTCCCATTCCTCGTTCCCCGTTCCCCATTCCCCCCCCGTTCCCCCATTCCCGTATTCCCTGTTCCTGTTCCCATTCCCTCATTCCCGTATTCCCCGTTCCTATTCCCCCGTTCCCATTCCCCTGTTGCCCCATTCTCGTATTCCCCGTTCCCGTTCCCCTGTTCCCATTCCCGTATTCCCCGTTCCCGTTCCCCCGTTCCCATTCTCTCATTCCCGTATTCCCCGTTCCCATTACCCCGTTCCCATCCCCGTATTCCCCCGTTCCCATTCCCCCGTTCCTACATTCCCATATTCCCCGTTCCCCCGTTCCCATTCCTGTATTCCCCGTTCCCATTCCCCCGTTCCTATTCCCGTATTCCCTGTTCCCATTCCCCCGTTCCCATCCCCGTTTCCCCGTTCCCCCCGTTCCCATTCCCGTATTCCCCGTTCACATTCCCCCGTATTCCCCGTTCCCATTCCCCCGTTCCCATCCCCGTTTCCCCGTTCCCCCGTTCCCATTCCCGTATTCCCCGTTCCCATCCCCGTTCTCCCGTTCCCATTCCCGTATTCCCCGTTCCCATTCCCCCGTTCCCATTCTCCTATTCCCGTATTCCCCGTTCCCATTCCCGTATTCCCCGTTCCCCCCGTTCCCATTCCCGTATTCCCCGTTCCCGTTCCCCCGTTCCCATTCCCGTATTCCCCGTTCCCATTCCCCCATTCCCGTATTCCCCGTTCCCATCCCCGTTCCCCCGTTCCCATTCCCGTATTCCCCGTTCCCGTTCCCCCGTTCCCATTCCCGTATTCCCCGTTCCCGTTCCCCCGTTCCCCCATTCCCGTATTCCCCATTCCCCCGTTCCCATTCCCGTATTCCCCGTTCCCATTCCCCCGTTCCTCCATTCCCGTATTCCCCGTTCCCCCCGTTCCCATTCCCGTATACCCCGTTCCCATTCCCTCATTCCCGTATTCCCCGTTCCCATTCCCCCGTTCCCATTCTCCTATTCCCGTATTCCCCGTTCCCATTCCCCCCGTTCCCATCCCCGTTTCCCCGTTCCCGTTCCCCCGTTCCCATTCCCGTATTCCCCGTTCCCATTCCCCCATTCCCGTATTCCCCGTTCCCATCCCCGTTCCCCCGTTCCCATTCCCGTATTCCCCGTTCCCGTTCCCTCCGTTCCCATTCCCGTATTCCCCGTTCCCATTCCCCCGTTCCCATTCCCGTATTCCCCGTTCCCATTCCCCCGTTCCTCCATTCCCGTATTCCCCGTTCCCCCATTCCCATTCCCGTATTCCCCGTTCCCATTCCCTCATTCCTGTATTCCCCGTTCCCATTCCCCCGTTCCCATTCTCCTATTCCCGTATTCCCCGTTCCCATTCCCCCGTTCCCATCCCCGTTTCCCCGTTCCCGTTCCCCCGTTCCCATTCCCGTATTCCCCGTTCCCATTCCCCTGTTCCCATCCCCATTCCCCCGTTCCCATTCCCGTATTCCCCGTTCCCATTCCCGTTCCCATTCCCGTATTCCCCGTTCCCATTCCCCCGTTCCTCCATTCCCGTATTCCCCGTTCCCCCGTTCCCATTCCCGTATTCCCCGTTCCCCCCGTTCCCATTCCCGTATTCCCCGTTCCCATTCCCCTGTTCCCCCCGTTCCCATTCCCGTCTTCCCCGTTCCCATTCCCCCGTTCCCATCCCCGTTTCCCCGTTCCCCCCGTTCCCATTCCCGTATTCCCCGTTCCCCCCGTTCCCATTCCCGTATTCCCCGTTCCCATTCCCCGTTCCCGTCTCTCCGCAGGCTCTCCCTCCGTTGCCGGCGCCGGTTGCGGCGCCGTTGCGGCGCAGCCGGGGCCGTGCGCGTTGCAACCCGTGCCAGCCGCTGTCGCTGTTCTGCAGCGCCTGCGACAGCCTCACCTGCCGGGAGTGCCACCTGGGCCCGCACCGCGCCCACCCGTGAGTGCGCCCTCGTTAGCGCGCCTTAGCTAATTACAGCTGTGCCTCGTTACCGCTCCTTAGCTAATTACCGCCGCCCCTCGTTACCGCTCCTTAGCTAATTACCCCCGCCCCTCGTTACCGCTCCTTAGCTAATTACACCCGCCCCTCGTTACCGCTCCTTAGCTAATTACCGCCCGCAGGGAGAGCCCGCGCCACTCGTTACCGCTCCTTAGCTAATTACCCCCGCCCCTCGTTACCGCTCCTTAGCTAATTACCCCCGCCCGGGAGAGCCCGCAGGCCTCGTTACTGCTCCTTAGCTAATTACCCCCGCCCGGGAGAGCCCGCGCCCCTCGTTACCGCTCCTTAGCTAATTACCCCTGCCCCGGAGAGCCTGCTCGTTACGGCTCCTTAGCTAATTATCCCTGTCTGGGAGAGCCCGCGCCCCTCGTTAGAGCTCATTAGCTAATTACTGCCCGCCCCGGAGAGCCCACGTCCCTCGTTAGAGCTCATTAGCTAATTACTGCCCCGCCCCGGAGAGCCCGCGCGCCTTGTTACCGCTCCTTAGCTAATTACCCCCACCTGGGAGAGCCCGCGCCCCTCGTTACCGCTCCTTAGCTAATTACCCCCCGCCCCTCGTTACCGCTCCTTAGCTAATTACCCCCCCGCCCCGGAGAGCATTAGCGAATTACTGCCTGCCCCGGAGAGCCCCGCGCGCCTCGTTAGCGCTCCTTAGCTAATTACCCCCGCCCCAGAGAGCCCGCGCGCCTCGTTACCGCTCCTTAGCTAATTACCCCCGCCCCAGAGAGCCCGCGCGCCTCGTTACCGCTCCTTAGCTAATTACCCCTGCCCCAGAGAGCCCGCGCGCCTCGTTACCGCTCCTTAGCTAATTACCCCTGCCCTGGAGAGCCCACGCCCCTCGTTAGAGCTCATTAGCTAATTACTGCCCTCCACGGAGAGCCTGCGCCCCTCGTTACCCCCCGCCTGGGAGAGCCCGCGCCCCTCGTTACCGCTCCTTAGCTAATTACCCCCGCCTGGGAGAGCCCGCGCCCCTCGTTACCGCTCCTTAGCTAATTACCCCCGCCCCAGGAGAGCCCGCGCGCCTCGTTAGCGCTCCTTAGCTAATGACCGCCCACCTGGGAGAGCCCGTGCCCCTCATTACCGCTCCTTAGCTAATTACCCCCGCCCGGGAGAGCCCGCGCCCCTCGTTAGCGCTGGGTAGCTAATTACCGCCTACCTGGGAGAGCCCACACACCTTGTTAGAGCTCATTAGCTAATTACCGCCTGCTCGGGAGTGTGCGCCTGGTTAGCGCTCATTAGCTAATTACCACCTGCCCGGGAGTGCCTGCTGCCTTGTTACCACTCGTTAGCTAATTACCCCCTGCGTGGGAGAGCCCACGCCTCGTTAGCACTCATTAGCTAATTACCGCCCACCCGGGACGCCTCCTTAGCGCTCATTAGCTAATTACCGCCTACCCTGGAGCGCCCACGTGCCTCGTTAGCACTCAGTAGCTAATTACCGCCCCGCCTGGGAGTGCCCACGCCTCGTTAGTGCCCATTAGCTAATGGGCACCCACCTGGGAGTGCCTGTGCCTTGTTAGTGCTCATTAGCTAATGAGCACCCACCCTTGAGTGCCTGTGCCTCGTTAGCGCTCATTAGCTAATGAGCACCCACCCTTGAGTGCCTGTGCCTCGTTAGCACTCATTAGCTAATGAGCACTCACCCAGGAGTGCCTGTGCCTCGTTAGCGCTCATTAGCTAATGAGCACCCAACCCGTGAGTGCCTGTGCACCTTTTTAGCACTCATTAGCTAATTAGCAGCAGCAGGTTGACCACCTGTGAGTGCTTGCATGCCTCATTAGTGCTAATTAGCTAATTAGGTAATTAGCACCTTACAGGGACCACCCCACCCCTGAGTGCCTGCATGCCTCATTAGTGCTAATTAGCTAATTAGGTAATTAGCACCTTATAGGGACCACCCCACCCCTGAGTGCCTGCATGCCTCATTAGTGCTAATTAGCTAATTAGGTAATTAGCACCTTATAGGGACCACCCCACCCCTGAGTGCCTGCATGCCTCATTAGTGCTAATTAGCTAATTAGGTAATTAGCACCTTACAGGGACCACCCCCACCCCGGAGTGCCTGCATGCCTCATTAGTGCTAATTAGCACTGGGGCCACCCGTGAGTGCAGCCCCTCATCTGCATGCCTAATTAGCACTAATTAGCACCCTGACCACCCCTCAGCTGCATGCCTCATTAGTGCTAATTAGTACTGCACTGTGTCCCGTTAGCGCTAATTAGCACTGCATGGTTACCACCTGTGAGTGCCTCATTAGCACTAATTAGCAGTGAGTGCCTGCATGCCTCATTAGTGCTAATTAGCACTGGGACCACCCATGAGTGCCGCCCCTCATCTGCATGCCTCATTAGCGCTAATTAGCACCCAGACCACCCCTGAGTTGCGTGGCTCATTAGCGCTAATTAGCACCCAGACCACCCCTGAGTTGCGTGCCTCATTAGCACTAATTAGCACCCAGACCACCCCTGAGTTGAGTGCCTCATTAGCGCTAATTAGCATCCAGACCACCCCTGAGTGGGGTGCCTAATTAGTGCTAATTAGCACCCCGACCACCCCTGAGTTGAGTGCCTCATTAGCACTAATTAGCACCCAGACCACCCCTGAGTTGAGTGCCTCATTAGCACTAATTAGCACCCAGACCACCCCTGAGTTGAGTGCCTCATTAGCGCTAATTAGCACCCTGACTACCCCTGAGTGGGGTGCCTAATTAGCGCTAATTAGCACCCAGACCACCCCTGAGTTGTGTGCTTCATTAGCGCTAATTAGCACCCAGACCACCCCTGAGTTGAGTGCCTCATTAGCGCTAATTAGCACCCAGACCACCCGAGTTGAGTGCCTCATTAGCGCTAATTAGCACCCAGACCACCCCTGAGTGGGGTGCCTCATTAGCACTAATTAGCACCCAGACCACCCCTGAGTTGGGTGCCTCATTAGCGCTAATTAGCACCCAGACCGCCCCTGAGTTGCCTGCCTCATTAGCGCTAATTAGCACCCAGACCACCCCTGAGTGGGGTGCCTCATTAGCGCTAATTAGCACCCCAGACCACCCCTGAGTTGTGTGCCTCATTAGCGCTAATTAGCACCCAGACCACCCCCGAGTGGGGTGCCTAATTAGAGCTAATTAGCACCCAGACCACCCCTGAGTTGCGTGCCTCATTAGCACTAATTAGCACCCAGACCACCCCTGAGTTGTGTGCCTCATTAACACTAATTAGTATCCAGACCACCCCTGAGTTGGGTGCCCTCATTAGCACTAATTAGCACCCTGACTACCCCTGAGTGGGGTGCCTCATTAGCGCTAATTAGCACCCAGACCACCCCTGAGTTGAGTGCCTCATTAGCGCTAATTAGCACCCAGACCACCCCTGAGTTGAGTGCCTCATTAGCGCTAATTAGCACCCAGACCACCCCTGAGTTGGGTGCCTAATTAGCGCTAATTAGCACCCTGACCACCCCTGAGTTGCGTGCCTCATTAGCGCTAATTAGCACCCAGACCACCCCTGAGTTGAGTGCCTAATTAGCGCTAATTAGCACCCAGACCACCCCTGAGTTGCGTGCCTCATTGAGCGCTAATTAGCACCCTGACCACCCCTGAGTTGCGTGCCTCATTAGCACTAATTAGCACCCAGACCACCCTAGAGTGGGGTGCCTCATTAGCACTAATTAGCACCCAGACCACCCCTGAGTGGGGTGCCTCATTAGCACTAATTAGCACCCAGACCACCCTAGAGTGGGGTGCCTCATTAGCACTAATTAGCACCCAGACCACCCCTGAGTGGGGTGCCTCATTAGCGCTAATTAGCACCCAGACCACCCCTGAGTGGGGTGCATCATTAGCGCTAATTAGCACCCTGACCACCCCTGAGTGGGGTGCCTCATTAGCGCTAATTAGCACCCAGACCACCCCTGAGTTGAGTGCCTCATTAGCGCTAATTAGCACCCAGACCACCCCTGAGTTGGGTGCCTAATTAGCGCTAATTAGCACCCTGACCACCCCTGAGTTGCGTGCCTCATTAGCGCTAATTAGCACCCAGACCACCCCTGAGTTGAGTGCCTAATTAGCGCTAATTAGCACCCAGACCACCCCCGAGTTGCGTGCCTCATTAGCGCTA
>NW_027100004.1:29420-94161 GCF_031753505.1 Anomalospiza imberbis
CATTTCTCCTCATTTTCCCCGTTTTTTCCCTGTTTCTCCCCCATTTTTTCACCCCCACGCCACCGCCCTGCTGCTCTCCCGGAGGCTGGTGAGCGGCTGCACCCCCAATTCCCCTTAATTCCCCCCATTTCTCCCCAATTCCCCCCTTTTACCCCATTTTTCTCCATTTCTCCCCATTTCTCCCCCATTTTTTAACCCCCACAGCACCGCCCTGCTCCTCTTTCGGAGGCTGGTGAGCGGCTGCACACCCAATTCCCCCCATTTTCCCCCATTTGTCCCCTTTTTTACCTGTTTCTCCCCATTTCTCCCCATTTTTCTCTCTTTTCCCCATTTTCCCCCCATTCTTCCGTTTCTCCCCATTTCTCCCCGTTTCTCCCCAAGTCCCCCCATTTCTCCCCATTTCTCTCCGTTTCTCCCCATTTTACCGCATTTTCCCCCCGTTTTTCCCCATTTCTCCCCATTTTTTAACCCCCACAGCACCGCCCTGCTCCTCTTTCGGAGGCTGGTGAGCGGCTGCACCCCCAATTCCCCCCAATTAACCCCATTTTCCCCCATTTGTCCCCATTTGTCCCTGTTTCTCCCCATTTCTCCCCATTTTCCCTGCTGATCCCCTTTTTTACCTGTTTCTCCCCATTTCTCCCAATTTTTCTCTCTTTTCCCCATTTTCCCCCATTTTTCCGTTTCTCCCCATTTCTCCCCATTTCTCCCTGTTTCTCCCCAAGTCCCCCCATTTCTCCCCATTTCTCTTCGTTTCTCCCCATTTTACCACATTTTCCCCCCGTTTTTTCCCCATTTCTCCCCATTTTTTCACCCCCTCAGCACCGCCCTGCTGCTCTCCCCGGCGGCTGCTGAGCAGCTGCACCCCCAATTCCCCCCAATTCTCCCCATTTCTTCCCCCATTTCTCCCCATTTCTCCCCATTTTTTCAACCCCCACGGCACCGCCCTGCTGCTTTCCCCGGAGGCTGGTGAGCGGCTGCACCCCCAATTCCCCCCATTTTCCCCCATTTGTCCCCGTTTCTCCCTGTTTCTCTTCGTTTCCCCCATTTTCCCCCCTTTTTCCCTCTTTTCCCCATTTCCCCCATTCTTCCCTGTTTCTCCCCATTTCTCCCTGTTTCTCCTCATTTTCCCCCATTTCTCCCTGTTTATCCCTGTTTCTTCCCATTTCCCCCCCATTTCTCCCCATTTTCCCCTCTTTTCCCCATATTCCCCCAATCTTCCCCATTTCTCCCCATTTCTCCTCATTTTTCCGCATTTCTCCCCAGTTTCCCCCGTTTCTCCCCAATTTCCCCATTTCTCCTCGTTTTCCCTGTTTTTCCCTGTTTTCTCCCCATTTTTTCACTCCCACGGCACCGCCCTGCTGCTCTCCCCGGAGGCTGGTGAGCGGCTGCACCCCCAATTCCCCCCAATTCCCCCCAATTCCCCCCATTTTCCCCCATTTGTCCCCAATTGTCCCTGTTTCTCCCCATTTCTCCCCATTTTTCCCTGCTGATCCCCTTTTTTACCTGTTTCTCCCCATTTCCTCCCCATTTCTCCCTATTTTTCTCTCTTTTCCCCATTTTCCCCCATTCTTCCCTGTTTCTCCCCATTTCTCTCAGTTTCTCCCCATTTTACCGCATTTTCCCCCATTTTTCCCCATTTCTCCCCATTTTTTAACCCCCACAGCACCGCCCTGCTCCTCTTTCGGAGGCTGGTGAGCGGCTGCACCCCCAATTCCCCCCCAATTCCCCCCATTTTACCCCATTTGTCCCCGTTTCTCCCCATTTCTCCCCATTTTCCCTGCTGATCCCCCTTTTTACCTGTTTTTCCCCATTTCCTCCCCATTTCTCCCTATTTTTATCTCTTTTCCCCATTTTCCCCCATTCTTCACTGTTTCTCCCCATTTCTCCCTGTTTCTCCCCAATTCTCTCAATTTCTCCCCAATTCTCTCCATTTCTACCCATTTTCTCCCCATTTTCCCAATTTCTCCCCATTTTTTCCCCATTTCCCCCCATTTTTCCCCATTTCCCCCCATTTCTCCCCAATTCTCACCATTTCTCCCCATTTCTCTCCGTTTCTCCCCATTTTCTCCCCATTTTCCCCATTTCTCCCAATTTCTCCCCCATTTCTCCTCATTTTTCCCCCTATTTCTCCCTATTTCCCCCCATTTCTCTCCGTTTCTCCTCATTTTTCCCCATTTTCCCTGTCTTTCCCCATTTCTCCCTATTTTTCCCTGTTTTTACCTGTTTCTCCCCCATTTTTCCACCCCCACATCACCACCCTGCTGCTCTCTGGAGGTGCTGAGGGGCTGCAACCCCGTTTCCCCCCCAGTTTTCCTCATTTCTCCCCGTTTTTCCCCATCTATCCCCATTTCCCCTCATTTCTCCCCCGTTTTCCCCCATTTCTCCCCATTTTCCCCTCATTTCTCCCCCATTTTCCCCCATTTCTCCATTTCCCTGTTTTTTCTTCCTTTCCCCCTTTTCTCAATTTCTCTCAGTTTTTCCCCATTTCTCCCCGTTTCTCCCCATGTCTCCCTGTTTGTCCCTGTTTTTTCTCCCTTTTTTCCACCTTTTCTCAATTTCTCTCACTTTCCCCCCATTTTTCCATTTGTCCCCATTTTTTCCCCCTTTTCCCTCGTTTTTCCCTTTTCCCCCCAATTTATCTCAGTTTTCCCCCATTTTTCCCCATTTCCCCCCATTTTCCTCCCATTTTCCCCTGTTTCTCCCCACTTTCTCCCCATTTTTGCCTCTTTGTCCCCATTTCCCTCCCCTTTTTCCCCATTTTTTCCCTTTTCCCAATTTCTCTCTTTTTCCCATTCCCCCCCCCTTTTTCCCCATTTTTCCCAATTTCTCTCAATTTTCCCCTGTTTTTCCCTGTTTTTGCCACTTTGTCCCCATTTTCCCCCATTTCCCCCCCTTTTTCCCCAATTTCTCTCAGTTTTCCCCATTGCCCCCCCATTTTTCCCTGTTTCTCCCCATTTTCCCTGTTTCTCCCCGTTTTTCCCCCCTTTTCCCAATTCCTCTCAATTTCCCCCCATTTTTCCCTGTTTCTCCCCATTTTCCCCCATTTTTTTCCCAATTTCTCTCAGGTTTTCCCCCATTGCCCCCCCATTTTTTCCGTGTTTCTCCCCATTTTTTCCCAATTTCTCTCAGTTTTTTCCCCCATTGCCCCCCCCCCCCCATTTTTCCCTGTTTCTCCCCATTTTCCCCCTTTTTTCCCAATTTCTCTCAGTTTTTCCCTATTGCCCCCCATTTTTCCCTGTTTCTCCCCATTTTCCCCCCGTTTCTCCCCATTTTCCCCATTTTTTCCCAATTTCTCTCAGGTTTTCCCCATTGCCCCCCATTTTTCCCTGTTTCCCCCCATTTTTCCCTGTTTCTCCCCATTTTTCCCTGTTTCTCCCCATTTTCTCCCCATTTTCTCCCCCCATTTTCTCTCAGTTTTTTCCCCATTGCCCCCCCCCCCCATTTTTCCCTGTTTCTCCCCATTTTTCCCTGTTTCTCCCCCATTTTTCCCTGTTCTTCTCCCCATTTTTTCCCTGTTTCTCCCCATTTTCCCCATTTTTTTTCCCAATTTCTCCTGGTTTTTTCCCCATTTTTCCCCGTCTCTCCCCACTCTCTGCTGGGCAGCCAGACCCCCCTGGGACCCCCGGGGGTGGCACCTGGGGACACCCGGGGACACCCGGGGACACCTGGGGACACTTGGGGACACCTGGAGACACCTTGGGGACACCCAGGGACACTTGGGGACACCTGGAGACACCGGGGGACACTTGGGGACACCTGGGGTCACCTGGGGACACCCGGGGAACCCTGGAGACACCTGGGGTCACCCGGGGACACCTGGGGACACTTGGGGACACCTGGAGACACCTGGGGACACTTGGGGACACCTGGAGACACCCGGGGACACTTGGGGACACCTGGGGACACTTGGGGACACCCGGGGACACCTGGAGACACCTGGGGTCACCCGGGGACACCTGGGGACACTTGGGGACACCTGGAGACACCTGGGGTCACCCGGGGACACCTGGGGACACCTTGGGGACACCTGGGGACACCTGGAGACACCCGGGGACACCCGGGGACACTTGGGGACACCTGGGGACACCTGGAGACACCTGAGGTCACCCGGGGACACCTGGAGACACCCGGGGACACCTGGGGACACTTGGAGTCACCTGGGGACACCTGGGGACACTTGGAGTCACCTGGGGACACCTGGAGACACCCGGGGACACTTGGGGACACCTGAGGTCACCCGGGGACACCTGGAGACACCCGGGGACACCTGGGGACACCTGGGGACACTTGGAGTCACCTGGGGACACTTGGGAACACTTGGGGACACCTGGGGACACTTGGGGACACCTGGGGACACTTGGAGTCACCTGAGGACACCCGGGGACACTTGGGGACACTTGGAGTCACCTGGGGACACTTGGGGACACCTGGGGACACTTGGAGTCACCTGGGGACACTTGGGGACACCTGGGGACACGTGGAGTCACCTGGGGACACCTGGGGTCACCTGGGGACACTTGGAGTCACCTGGAGACACCTGGGGACACTTGGGGACACCTGGGGACAGTTGTGTGTCCCTGTCACCGGCACCGTACGCTCTTGGGGTAAAGCCACCCCTGGGCTGTGCCTCGTCACACCTGGGCTCACGTGTCCCCATGTCCCCTGCCATGGGTCACAGCACTGTCCCCAAAGGTTGGTGTGTCCCCAGGTGTCCCCATGTCCCCTGCCTTGGGTCACAGCACTGTCCCCAAGGGTTGGTGTGTCCCCAGGTGTCCCCATGTCCCCTGCCTTGGGTCACAGCACTGTCCCCAAAGGTTGGTGTGTCCCCAGGTGTCCCCATGTCCCCTGCCTTGGGTCACAGCACCGTCCCCAAGGGTTGGTGTGTCCCCAGGTGTCCCCATGTCCCCTGCCTTGGGTCACAGCACCGTCCCCAAGGGTTGGTGTGTCCCCAGGTGTCCCCATGTCCCCTGCCTTGGGTCACAGCACTGTCCCCCAAGGGTTGGTGTGTCCCCGGGTGTCCCCATGTCCCCTGCCTTGGGTCACAGCACCGTCCCAAGGGTTAGTGTGTCCCCAGGTGTCCCCATGTCCCCTGCCTTGGATCACAGCACTGTCCCCAAGGGTTGGTGTGTCCCCGGGTGTCCCCATGTCCCCTGCCTTGGATCACAGCACCGTCCCCAAGGGTTGGTGTGTCCCCAGGTGTCCCCATGTCTCCTGCCTTGGGTCACAGCACCGTCCCCAAAGGTTGGTGTGTCCCCAGGTGTCCCCATGTCCCCTGCCTTGGGTCACAGCACTGTCCCCAAGGGTTGGTGTGTCCCCAGGTGTCCCCATGTCCCCTGCCTTGGGTCACAGCACTGTCCCCAAGGGTTGGTGTGTCCCCAGGTGTCCCATGTCCCCTGCTTTGGGTCACAGCACTGTCCCCAGGGGTTGGTGTGTCCCCAGGTGTCCCCATGTCCCCTGCCTTGGGTCACAGCACCGTCCCCAAGGGTTGGTGTGTCCCCAGGTGTCCCCATGTCCCCTGCCTTGGGTCACAGCACCGTCCCCAAGGGTTGGTGTGTCCCCAGGTGTCCCCATGTCCCCTGCCTTGGGTCACAGCACTGTCCCCAAGGGTTGGTGTGTCCCCAGGTGTCCCCATGTCCCCTCTGCCACTGCCCTGGTGTCCCTGCTGCTGTAGCCAGGGGTTGTCCCCTCAGACCCCCTGGGAGGTGACAGGTGCCACTGGGTGCCACCTCCTGTCCCCCTCTCTGTGGTCCCACACGTCCCCTGGGTGTCCCCTCACTGTGACAATGTCCCCGGGGTGCTCTCCTGTGTCCCCACCCTGTCCCCATGCTGTGCCACCCCCCGGGCAGTGTCCCCTGTGTCCCCCTCACTGTGCCACCCCCCCCGGGCAGTGTCCCCTGTGTCCCCAATGTCCCCAATGTCCCCAGTCTCCCCTGTGTCCCCAATGTCCCCAGATCCACTTGCAGATGCTGCGGGCTCTCGGGGTCCCTGTGTCCCCAGTGTCCCCAGTGTCCCCTGTGTCCCCAATATCCCAAATGTCCCCTGTGTCCCCAATGTCCCCCAATGTCCCCAGTGTCCCCCCATGTCCCCTGTGTCCCCAATGTCCCCAATGTCCCCTGTGTCCCCAATGTCCTCTGTGTCCCCAATGTCCCCAGATCCACTCGCAGCTGCTGCGGGCTCTCGGGGTCCCTGTGTCCCCTGTGTCCCCCAGTGTCCCCAATGTCCCCTGTGTCCCCAATGTCCCCTGTGTCCCCAATGTCCCCTGTGTCCCCAGTGTCCCCAATGTCCCCTGTGTCCCCAGATCCACTCGCAGCTGCTGCGGGCTCTCGGGGTCCCTGTGTCCCCAATGTCCCCTGTGTCCCCAATGTCCCCAGATCCACTCGCAGCTGCTGTGGGCTCTCGGGGTCCCTGTGTCCCCAATGTCCCCTGTGTCCCCAGTGTCCCCAATGTCCCCTGTGTCCCCAATGTCCCCAATGTCCCCAGTGTCCCCAATGTCCCCAATGTCCCCTGTGTCCCCAATGTCCCCAGATCCACTCGCAGCTGCTGCGGGCTCTCGGGGTCCCTGTGTCCCCAGTGTCCCCTGTGTCCCCAATGTCCCCAATGTCCCCTGTGTCCCCTGTGTCCCCAATGTCCCCAATGTCTCCAATGTCCCCAGTGTCCCCAATGTCCCCTGTGTCCCCAATGTCCCCAGATCCACTCGCAGCTGCTGCGGGCTCTCGGGGTCCCTGTGTCCCCAATGTCCCCTGTGTCCCCAGATCCACTCGCAGCTGCTGCGGGCTCTCGGGATCCCTGTGTCCCCTGTGTCCTCAATGTCCCCAATGTCCCCTGTGTCCCCTGTGTCCCCAATGTCCCCAATGTCCCCTGTGTCCCCAATGTCCCCAGATCCACTCGCAGCTGCTGCGGGCTCTCGGGGTCCCTGTGTCCCCAATGTCCCCTGTGTCCCCAATGTCCCCAATGTCCCCAGATCCACTCGCAGATACTGCGGGCTCTCGGGGTCCCTGTGTCCCCAATGTCCCCAATGTCCCCAGTGTCCCCCCCATGTCCCCTGTGTCCCCAATGTCCCCAATGTCCCCTGTGTCCCCAATGTCCTCTGTGTCCCCAATGTCCCCAGATCCACTCGCAGCTGCTGCGGGCTCTCGGGGTCCCTGTGTCCCCTGTGTCCCCAGTGTCCCCAATGTCCCCTGTGTCCCCAATGTCCCCTGTGTCCCCAATGTCCCCTGTGTCCCCAGTGTCCCCAATGTCCCCTGTGTCCCCAGATCCACTCGCAGCTGCTGCGGGCTCTCGGGGTCCCTGTGTCCCCAATGTCCCCTGTGTCCCCAATGTCCCCAGATCCACTCGCAGCTGCTGTGGGCTCTCGGGGTCCCTGTGTCCCCAATGTCCCCTGTGTCCCCAGTGTCCCCAATGTCCCCTGTGTCCCCAATGTCCCCAATGTCCCCAGTGTCCCCAATGTCCCCAATGTCCCCTGTGTCCCCAATGTCCCCAGATCCACTCGCAGCTGCTGCGGGCTCTCGGGGTCCCTGTGTCCCCAGTGTCCCCTGTGTCCCCAATGTCCCCAATGTCCCCTGTGTCCCCTGTGTCCCCAATGTCCCCAATGTCCCCAGTGTCCCCAATGTCCCCAATGTCCCCTGTGTCCCCAATGTCCCCAGATCCACTCGCAGCTGCTGCGGGCTCTCGGGATCCCTGTGTCCCCTGTGTCCTCAATGTCCCCAGTGTCCCCAATGTCCCCCAGATCCACTCGCAGGTACTGCGGGCTCTCGGGGTCCCTGTGTCCCCAATGTCCCCAATGTCCCCTGTGTCCCCAATGTCCCCAGATCCACTCGCAGCTGCTGCGGGCTCTCGGGGTCCCTGTGTCCCCAATGTCCCCCTGTGTCCCCAATGTCCCCAGATCCACTCGCAGCTGCTGCGGGCTCTCGGGGTCCCTGTGTCCCCAATGTCCCCTGTGTCCCCAATGTCCCCAGATCCACTCGCAGCTGCTGCGGGCTCTCGGGGTGCCGCTGGAGCCGCTGGAGCCGCAGGGGGAGATGAAATTCCAGTGGGACCTGCAGGGCTGGACCAGGAGCGCCCAGAGCTTCGGTGAGGGGACACTGGGGACAGCGGGGACAGCTGGGGACATCGGGGACATCGGGGACACCTGGGGGACACTGAGGACAGCTGGGGATACTGAGGAGAGCTGGGGATATTGGGGACAATGGGGACACCTGGGGACAGTGGGGACACCAGGGACACCAGGGACACCTGGGGACCCCTGGGGATACTTGGGGACACTGGAGACAGCTGGGGATACTGGGGACACCTGGCAACAATGGAGACAGCTTTTGGACAATGGGGACAGCCAGGGGACACCTGGGGACTGGGTACAGCCAGGGGACAGCTGGGGACGCTGTGGATACTGGGGACAATGGGCACAGTGGGGACAGCTGGGGGACAATGGGGACACTGGAGGTAGCTGGGGATACTGGGGACAGCTGGCAACAATGGAGACAGCTTTTGGACAATGGGGACACCTGGGGACAGCTGGGGACACTTGGGGACAGTGGGGACAGCCAGGGGACAGCTGGGGACAGCTGGGGACGCTGGGGACAGCTGGGGATAGTGGGGACAATGGGCACAGTGGGGACAGCTGGGGGACAATGGGGACACTGGAGGTAGCTGGGGATACTGGGGACAGCTGGGGGACAGCTGGGGACAGCCAGGGGACACCTGGGGACACTGGGGACAGCCAGGGGACGCTGGGGGATGCCCAGGGGGACAGAGACACAAGGGACAGCGGGGACAAGGGCGCGGAAGAGTGAGGGTGGCGGTGATAAGGGACAGGAGGCCCAGGTGGGAGGTGACAGAGGGTACCAGGGAGGGTGACAAGGGACAGGATGTCTCAGGGAGGGGGTGACAGGGGCCAGGGGTCTCTGTTTGGGACAGGGGGTCCCTGTTCGGGGGGTGGCAGGGGATAGGGGGTGACAAGAGACAGGGGGTCCCTGTTTGGGGGGTGACAAGAGACAGGGGGTGACAAGGGACAGGGGGTCCCTGTTTGGGGGGTGGCAGGGGACAGGGGGTGACAAGGGACAGGGGGTCCCTGTTCGGGGGGTGGCAGGGGATAGGGGGTGACAAGAGACAGGGGGTCCCTGTTTGGGGGGTGGCAGGGGACAGGGGGTGACAAGGGACAGGGGGTCCCTGTTCGGGGGGTGGCAGGGGACAGGGGGTGACAAGGGACAGGGGGTCCCTGTTCGGGGGGTGGCAGGGGACAGGGGGTGACAGGGGACAGGGGGTCCCTGTTTGGGGGGTGGCAGGGGACAGGGGGTGACAGGGGACAGGGGTCCCTGTTTGGGACAGGATGTCCCTGTCTGGGGGGGGTGACAAGTGACAAGGGGGGTCGGGGGGACTCCGGTGTCCCCCTGACCCCCTCCCCTCCCCCCCCCAGGTGCCATCGTTTCGGAGCCGCCCCTCCCCCCCTCGCTGAGCCCTCCCCCCGCCCGCCGCCCCTCCCCCACCTCGCAGGTACTGGGGGGGACATTCCGGGGGTGCCACCCCCGCAGCGTCCCCGTGACGTCCCCACCCCCGGTGTCCTGCAGGGCCACCCCCAGGCCGCGGTGGGCAGCGGGGGACACGTGAGCCCCGAGCTGCTCCTGCAGGGTCCCCCCCCGCTGTCACCTCCCCCCCCTGCTGTCACCTCCCCGCCAGCTGTCACCTCCCCCCCTGGAGCCAGCGGCCACCAAGAGCCCCGAGCTGGGTGAGGGGACAGGGGGACACTGGAGGGGACAGGGGACAGGGGAGGGGGACACTGGAGGGGACAGGGGAGGGGACATGGGGACACTGGAGGGGACATGGGAGGGGGACGGGGGGACATGGGAGGGGACACAAGGACATGGGGAGGGGGACACAGGGAGGAACACAGGGACAAGGGGGGTGACACGGGAGGGGACACAAGGACATGGGGAGGGGGACACAGGGAGGAACACAGGGACAAGGGGGGTGACACGGGAGGGGACACAGGGACACGGGGACAAGGACAGGGAAGGGAGACAGGGAGGGGGACAGGGGACATGGGGACAGGGGAGGGGGCATAGAGAGGGGGACATGGGGACAAGGACACAGGAGGGGACATGGGAGGTGACACAGGACGGGGGAGGTCCCTGATGTGGCGTTTGTCACCAGCCCCCAGCCCTGAAAACGGCGTCACCAGAGGGAGGACGTGAGTGTGGGGGTGTCCCTGTCCCTTGTCACCCCCTGCCACACCTGGGACTCCTGGTCCCATGTCACCCCCTCTGTTCCCTCCTGTCCCTTGTCACCCCCTCTGTTCCCTCCTGTCCCATGTCACCCCCTCTGTTCCCTCCTGTCCCTTGTCACATCTTCTGGACCTCCTGTCCCTTGTCACCCTCACTGTTCCCTCCTGTCCCTTGTCACCCTCACTGTTCCCTCCTGTCCCTTGTCACCCCCTCTGTTCCCTCCTGTCCCTTGTCACATCTTCTGGACCTCCTGTCCCTTGTCACCCCCTCTGTTCCCTCCTGTCCCTTGTCACCCCCCTCTGCTCCCCCCTGTCCCTTGTCACCCCCAGCCTGGTCCTTCCTGTCCCTTGTCACCCCCTCTGGTCCCCTTGTCACCGTCGTGCTGTCCCTTGTCGCAGGGGTGACATTTGGGGGTGTCCCTGTCCCGTTCCGCAGGAGGAACCCCAGCAGTTCCCCCCGGGAGGAGAAGTTCATTAAGAAGCTGCTCATTAAGCGGTAATTAGAGCGTGGGGGAGGGGAGGATGGGCCCTGGGACCGGTCTGTCCCTTGTCACCTGTCACCCTGGCCAGGGCCACCTGCAGCCCCTCCTGTCCTGTCCCTTCCTAAAGGTCCCTTGGCCAGGATGTCCCTGTCCCCTGTCCTGGGGTCCCCCCGTGCCAGGACCCCCTGTCCCCAACCCTTGTCACTGTCCCTGTCCCCATGTTCCCCTGTCCCCAACCCTCCCCAGCCTTCTCACTGTCCCTGTCCCCGTCTCCTGTCCCCAACCCTTGTCACTGTCCCTGTCCTCATGTCCCCCTGTCCCCAACCCTCCCCAGCCTTCTCACTGTCCCTGTCCCCATCTCCTGTCCCCAACTCTTGTCACTGTCTCTGTCCCCTTGAGCCTTGTCCGCTGTCCCCTGTCCCAGAGTTCCCAGGACCCCCAACCCCCTGATCTCCCAGGATCCCCCCGGAGGTTTGGGGTCCCCAGGGTGACCCCGCTGTCCCCAGGAGGGGCCCCCCGGAGGTTTGGGGACCCCGGAGGTTTGGGGTCCCCAGGGTGACCCCGATGTCCCCCAGGAGGGGCCCCCCGGAGGTTTGGGGCCCCCCGGAGGTTTGGGGTCCCCAGGGTGACCCCCGCTGTCCCCAGGATCTCCCCGGAGGTTTGGGGTCTCCAGGGTGACCCCGCTGTCCCCAGGATCTCCCCGGAGGTTTGGGGTCTCCAGGGTGACCCCGCTGTCCCCAGGATCCCCCTGGAGGTTTGGGGTCCCCAGGGTGACCCTGCTGTCCCCCAGGAGGGGCCTCCCAGAGGTTTGGGGTCCCGGGGGTGACCCCGCTGTCCCCCAGGAGGGGCCCCCCGGAAGTTTGGGGACCCCCGGAGGTTTGGGGTCCCCAGGATGATCCCGCTGTCCCCCAGGAGGGGCCCCCCGGAGGTTTGGGGACGCCCGGAGGTTTGGGGTCCCCAGGGTGACCCCGCTGTCCCCAGGATCCCCCGGAGGTTTGGGGTCCCCAGGGTGACCCCGCTGTCCCCAGGATCCCCCCGGAGGTTTGGGGTCCCCAGGGTGACCCCGCTGTCCCCCCAGGAGGGGCCCCCCGGAGGTTTGGGGTCCCCCGGAGTTTTGGGGTCCCCAGGGGGACCCTGCTGTCTCCAGGAGCGGCCCCCCGGAGGTTTGGGGACCCCTGGAGGTTTGGGGTCCCCAGGGTGACCCTGCTGTCTCCAGGAGGGGCCCCCCGGAGGTTTGGGGACCCCCAGAGGTTTGGGGTCCCCAGGGTGACCCTGCTGTCTCCAGGATTCCCCCGGAGGTTTGGGGTCCCCAGGGTGACCTCGCTGTCCCCAGGAGGGGCCTCCCAGAGGTTTGGGGTCCCAGGGTGACCCCGCTGTCTCCAGGAGGGGCCCCCCGGAGGTTTGGGGACCCCCGGAGGTTTGGGGTCACCAGGGTGACCCCGCTGTCCCGCAGGAGGGGCCCCCTGGAGGTTTGGGGTCTCCAGGGTGACCCCGCTGTCCCCAGGATCCCCCCGGAGGTTTGGGGTCCCGGGATGACCCCGCTGTCCCCAGGATCCCCCCGGAGGTTTGGGGTCCCCAGGGTGACCCCGCTGTCCCCAGGATCCCCCCGGAGGTTTGGGGTCCCCAGGGTGACCCCGCTGTCCCCAGGATCCCCCCGGAGGTTTGGGGTCCCCAGGGTGACCCCGCTGTCCCCCAGGAAGGGCCCCCCCGGGGCCCAGGGCAGCCCCCGTCTCCCCAAGGAGCCACGGGTGAGCCTGGAGCGCCTGGAGCTGGACCTGGAGCTGGACCCGGCGCAGCCGCCCGTGTTCCGCATCTTCCCGGGGCCCTCGGAGCAGGAGTTCAGCCTCATCGTCATCGAGCAGGGCACAGCGGGCACCGAGGGGACAGCGGGCACCGAGGGGACACCGGGGACAGAAGGGACAGCGGCGACGGTGCAGCCACACGGAGCCCTCCTTGTCAAGGTGAGTGTCACCTGTGTCCCCTCCTGTGCCCACTGTCCCCTCCCCACCCAGGTGAGTGTCCCCTGTCCCCGTCCTGTGCCCACTGTCCCCTCCCCACCCAGGTGATTGTCCCTTGTCCCTTACCATCTCCCCTGTATCTGACCCTGTCCCCTGTCACTGTCCTTGTCCCCTGTCACTGTCCTTGTCCCCTGTCCCTGACCCTGTCCTCTGTCCCTGACCATGTACCCTGTCCCTGTCCTCTGTCCCTGACCATGTCCCCTGTCCCTGACCCTGTCCTCTGTCCCTGACCATGTCCCCTGTCCCTGACCCTGTCCTCTGTCCCTGACCATGTACCCTGTCCCTGTCCCCTGTCCCTGACCGTTTCCCCTGTCCCTGACCATGTCCCCTGTCCCTGTCCCTGACCGTGTCCCCGTCCCTGACTGTGTCCCATGTCCCTGTCCCCTGTCCCTGACCGTGTCCCCGTCCCTGACCGTGTCCCCTGTCCCCCATCCCGTATCCCTGACCCTGTCCCCTGTTCCTGACCGTGTCCCCGTCCCTGACCGTGTCCCCTGTCCCTGTCCCCTGTCCCTGACCGTGTCCCCTGTCCCCCGTCCCGTATCCCTGACCGTGTCCCCTGTTCCTGACCGTGTCCCCGTCCCTGACCGTGTCCCCTGTCCCTGACCCTGTCCCTGACCGTGTCCCCTGTCCCTGTCCACTGTCCCTGACCGTGTCCCCTGTCCCCCGTCCCGTATCCCTGACCCTGTCCCCTGTTCCTGACCGTGTCCCCGTCCCTGACCTTGTCCCCTGTCCCTGTCCCCTGTCCCTGACCGTGTCCCCTGTCCCTGTCCCCTGTTCCTGACCATGTCCCGTGTCCCTGACACTGTCCCCTATCCCTGACCCTGTCCCCTGTTCCTGACCCTGTCCCCTGTTCCTGACCATGTCCCCTGTCCCTGTCCCCTGTCCCTGTCCCCTGTCCCTGACCGTGTCCCCTTTCCCCCGTCCCGTATCCCTGACCCTGTCCCCTGTTCCTGACCGTGTCCCCTGTCCCTGTCCCCTGTCCCTGACCGTGTCCCCTGTCCCTGTCCCCTGTCCCTGACCATGTCCCCTGTCCCGTGTCCCTGACCGTGTCCCCTATCCCTGACCCTGTCCCCTGTCCCTGTCCCTGTCCCCTGTCCCTGACCATGTCCCCTGTCCCGTGTCCCTGACACTGTCCCCTATCCCTGACACTGTCCCCTATCCCTGACCCTGTCCCGTGTCCCTGACCATGTCCCCTGTCCCGTGTCCCTGACCGTGTCCCCTGTCCCTGACGCTGTCCCCTGTTCCTGGCCATGTCCCCCTGTGCAGGAGGAGCAGCAGGAGTCGCCCATCGGGGACACCGGGGACACCAAACCCGTGGGGCTGCTGCCCCCTCCCCCGGGGAGCCGGGCCCTGCCCCGGGCTCCTCCCCTGGCCTGGGGCTCCCGGTGGTCCCGGGGGGGCTCCCGGGGGTCTCGTGCTGCCGCGTGTGCGGCCAGGCCGGGGCTGTGGTGATGTGCGACCGCTGCCAGCGCTGCTTCCACCTGCACTGCCACCTGCCCGCGCTGCAGGACGTGCCCAGGTACGGGATCCGCCGCGGGGATCCGCTGCCCCCAGTGCCTCCCTGCGCCTGGCATCCACTGCCCCTCTGTCACCCCACAATGTCCCTAGGATCCACTGCCCCGCGTCACCCCACAATGTTCCTGTGATCCACTGCCCCATGTCACCCCTCTGGGATCCCCTGCTCCATGTCACCCCTCTGAGTCCCTGGCATCCACTGCCCCGCGTCACCCCACAATGTCCCTGGGATCCACTGCCCCGTGTCACCCCTCTGGGATCCCCTGCTCCATGTCACCCCCCTGAGTCTCTGGGATCCACTGCCCTGTGTCACCCCACAATGTCCCTGGGATCCACTGCCCCGTGTCACCCCTCTGGGATCCCCTGCTCCATGTCACCCCCCGAGTCTCTGGGATCCACTGCCCTGTGTTACCCCACAATGTCCCTAGGATCCACTGCCCTGTGTCACCCCACAATGTCCCTGTGATCCACTGCCCTGTGTCACCCCACAATGTCCCTGTGATCCACTGCCCCGTGTCACCCCTCTGGGATTCCCTGCTCCATGTCACCCCCCTGAGTTTCTGGGATCCACTGCCCTGTGTCACCCCCCGAGTCCCTGGGATCCACTGCCCTGCGTCACCCCACAATGTCCCTGAGATCCACTGCCCCGCGTCACCCCGCAATGTCCCTGGGATCCACTGCCCTGTGTCACCCCCTGAGTCTCTGGGATCCACTGCCCTGTGTCACCCCCTGAGTCCCTGGGATCCACTGCCCTGTGTCACCCCACAATGTCCCTAGGATCCACTGCCCTGTGTCACCCCACAATGTCCCTGGGATCCACTGCCCTGTGTCACCCCACAATGTCCCTGTGATCCACTGCCCCATGTCACCCCTCTGGGATTCCCTGCTCCATGTCACCCCCCTGAGTTTCTGGGATCCACTGCCCTGTGTCACCCCCTGAGTCCCTGGGATCCACTGCCCTGTGTCACCCCGCAATGTCCCTGGGATCCACTGCCCTGTGTCACCCCACAATGTCCCTAGGATCCACTGCCCTGTGTCACCCCACAATGTCCCTAGGATCCACTGCCCTGTGTCACCCCACAATGTCCCTGAGATCCACTGCCCCGCGTTACCCCGCAATGTCCCTGGGATCCACTGCCCTGTGTCACCCCCTGAGTCCCTGGGATCCACTGCCCTGTGTCACCCCACAATGTCCCTAAGATCCACTGCCCCGTGTCACCCCACAATGTCCCTGGGATCCACTGCCCTGTGTCACCCCTCTGGGATCCACTGCCCTGTGTCACCCCTCTGGGATCCACTGCCCTGTGTCACCCCCTGAGTCCCTGGGATCCACTGCCCCGCGTTACCCCGCAATGTCCCTGTGATCCACTGCCCTGTGTCACCCCACAATGTCCCTAGGATCCACTGCCCCGCGTCACCCCGCAATGTCCCTGGGATCCACTGCCCTGTGTCACCCCCTGAGTCCCTGGGATCCACTGCCCTGTGTCACCCCACAATGTCCCTGGGATCCACTGCCCTGTGTCACCCCACAATGTCCCTGGGATCCACTGCCCTGTGTCACCCCACAATGTCCATGGGATCCACCACCCCGTGTCACCTCCCTGGAATCCACTGCCTGATGTCGCCTCCTGGGACCTGGGATCCACTGCCCCGTGTCATCCTCCAAGTCCCCCACTGTACCTGGGATCCACTGCCCTGTGTCACCCCCCAATGTCTGTGGGATCCACTGCCCCATGTCCACCCTCTGGGCACCAAACCTGTGTGACCCCATTCCTGATCCTTTGATCACCATGGGGGTCCCCAGGCGCCGATCCCGTGTGACCCCGTTGCCGATCCCAGCCCCATGGGGGTCCCCAGGCGCCGATCCCGTGTGACCCCATTGCCGATCCCAGCCCCTGGGGACTCCCGGGTGCTGATCCCATGGGATCCCATTCCCGATCCCTCGGTCCCAGCCCCGTGGTGGGTGGGTCCTCGGGCGCCGATCCCATGTGATCCCGTTCCCGATCCCTCGGTCCCAGCCCCGTGGGGGTCCCCAGGCGCCGATCCCATGTGACCCCGTTGCCGATCCCGCAGCCCCGAGTGGACGTGTTTGCTGTGCCAGGAGCTGCCCCCGCCCCTCCCGGAGCCGGAGCCGGTGCAGGAGCCCCCCCTCAAGCTGAGCCCCCAGGACCAGCAGGTGAGGCTGGGCTGATCCCGCCGGGTCGATCCCGTGGGATCCCTTCCCTCCGGGATCTCAGCACCGATGCCGACCCCGCAGCGCTGCGAGTTCGTCCTGCTGGAGCTGCTGTGCCACGAGCCCTGCCGGCCCCTGCAGCGCCTCTGCAGCTCCCCGGTGAGCGGGCGGGATCTGGGATCTGGGATGGGATCAGCTCCCCGGTGAGCGGGCAGGATCGGATCTGGGATGGGATCGTGGTTGGAATCTGGGATGGTATTGGAGCAGGATCTGGATCAGGGGTGGGATCTGACGGGGATCAGGTGGGATCAGGGATTGAGGGGCAGGATCAAGGGTGGGATCTGAGGGGGATCGGGTGGGGTCAGGGATTGAGGGGCAGGATTGGGGTGGGATCTGGAGATGGATCAGGGGTAGGATCAGGAGGTGGGATTTGGGATCAGGGGGTGGGATCAGGATCAGGGGTGGGATCAGGGATCAGTGGCAAGATAAGGGGAAAGATCAGGGGTGGGATCAGGATCAGGGATGGGATCTGGGGGGGATCAAGGGTGGGATCTACCCTGTTTGGGATCAGGGGTGGGATCAGGATCAGGGGGTGGGATCACGATCAGGGGGTGGGATCAGAGGATGGATCAGGATCAGGGGGTGGGATTGGGGTGGGATCAGAGGATGGATCAGGATCAGGGGGTGGGATCAGGATCCGGGGGTGGGATCAGGGGGATGGATCAGGATCAGGGGTTGGGATCAGAGGATGGATCAGGATCAGGGGGTGGGATCGGGGTGGGATCAGCGGATGGATCAGGATCAGGGGGTGGGATCGGGGATGGGATCAGAGGATGGATCAGGATCAGGGGTTGGGATCAGAGGATGGATCAGGATCAGGGGGTGGGATCAGGGTTGGGATCAGGATCAGGAGGCGGGATCAGGATCAGGGGTGGGATCTGCCCTGTTTGGGATCAGGGCTGGGATCAGGGGATGGATCAGGATCGGGGTTTGGGATCAGGATCATGGAGTGGGATCGGGGTTTGGGAACAGGGGGTGGGATCAGAGGATGGATCAGGATCAGGGGGTGGGATCGGGGGATGGATCAGGATCAGGAGGTGGGATCAGGGTTGGGATCAGAGGATGGATCAGGATCAGGGGGTGGGATCGGGGGATGGATCAGGATCAGGAGGTGGGATCAGGATCAGGGGTGGGATCTGCCCTGTTTGGGATCAGGGCTGGGATCTGCCCCGGCCGGGCCGCTGACCGCGCCGCGGGCCCCGCAGGACGGCCGTGACGCCATGGACCTGACGCTGATGCGGGCGCGGCTGCAGGAGAAGCTGAGCCCCCACTACCGCAGCCCCGAGGAGTTCGCCCGCGACGGCTGGCGCCTGCTGCGCCAGTTCCACCGCCTCACCGAGGTCGGGCAGCCCCGGGGGGGTTCTTTTGGGGGTTTTTTGGGGGGTCCAGCCCCCCTGGAATTCCCGTTTCCCCCCCAGGACAAGGCGGACGTCCAGTCCATCCTGGGGCTGCAGCGGTTCCTCGAGAGCCGCCTCAGCGCCGTCTTCGGGGACCAGAAGTTCTCCAGGCTCCTGGTGGATCCCGAGGAAGCCCTGGAGGTGACTCCAGGCTCCTGATCGCCCCTCCTGGGGGGTGAAAGCCCTCCCAGCGCCCCCATTTGCCCCCCCCCCCACGGGTTTGGGTTCCCCCCAGAGCCCCCCGGGACGTGGGGGTGTTTCTGTCCCCCGTTTTCTTGGGGTCACGTGGGAAAATAAAACCCTGCCTTGGTCTCCTGGGTTCTGCCTCATCTCTGGGCTGGATTTCACCTGGATTTCTTGGATTCTCCCCCATCTCTGTGCTTGGATTTCCTGGATTCTCCCCAATTTTAGGGCTTGGATTTCCTGGATTCTGTCTCATTTCTGTGCTTGATTTGACGTGGGTTTCCTGGATTCTCCCCATTTTTAGAGCTTGGATTTCCTGGATTCTCCCCCATTCCAGGGCTTGGATTTCCTGGATTCTCCCCAGTTTTAGAGCTTGGATTTCCTGGATTCTGCCCTATTTCAGGGCTTGGATTTCCTGGATTCTCCCCATTTTTAGAGCTTGGATTTCCTGGATTCTCCCCCATTCCAGGGCTGGATCCACCCCTGCGCCCCCCATTTTCCCTGCTGCTGCCCCTGCCCCCTTCCATCCCTGCCCCCCGAGCTGATCTGGGAGCTGCTGGGGCTGGCAGCGCTGAGAGGGAAGGGACTGGGAGGGGAAACTGATCCCAGTTCACCCCCGGGCCACTAAAGATGGCGGCGCCCATCAGGAACATGGCGGCGCCCATTGGGAGAAAGGGCCCCAAGCCCCGCCCCCGGCGCAGGATTGGCTGCGGGGAGCCGGGGAGAGCCGAAGTGCTCCGGAAAGAGCCGAGTGTGAGGCGCGGGACAGGGATACGAAGCGGCCGCCGGAAAGAGCCGAGGGCCCGAGATCGGCGCTTTTCGGAGCTCCTCGCCACGCCTCCTAACCCGGAAGAAACCGAAGTGCTCCGGAAAGAGCCGAAGCGCGGTGGAAGCGCCGGAACGAGTCGATCTCCTTCCGGAAGAAGCCGAAGCGTCCTCGGGCCCGCCCGATTCTTTCCGGAAAGTCCCGAGGAGGTCCCGAACCGCCCCTTCCGGAGACCCCCGAGCCCCTCCCCCCCCGCGTCTTCCGGAGACCCCCGAGCCCCTCCCCCCTCCCTTCCGGAGATCCCCGAAGCGATTCCGGAGTCTCCGGAAGCGGTTCCCAAGCGGCGCCGGCGCACCCCGAGGCCGTTCCGCCATCCCCGAAGCGGTTCCGAAGCAGGTCCGGGAGTTGCCAGGCGGCTCCGGAGTTTGCCGAGAGATTCCGAAGCCTGGCGGAGGTTCTCGAAGCGATTCCAGAGACCCACGAAGCGGCCCCGGAGATTGCCCAGCGGCTCCGAAGCGCTTCCCGCTTTCCGGAGATCTCCGGAAGGTTTCGAGCGGCTCCGGACACCCCCGAGCCCGTTCCGCAAAGCCCCGAAACGGTTCCGAAGCGGTTCCGGAGGTTCCCGAAGCGGTTCCGGAAGTCGCCAAGCGACTCCGGATATTCCCGAAGCGATTCCGGAAACTCCCGAAGTTGTACCGAAGCGACGCCGGAGCTTCCCGAAGCCATCCCGGAAGTTGCCGAGCGGTCGTGAAGCGGTTCCGGAGAGTCCCGAGCGGCTCCGGAAGTTGCCGAGCGGCTCCGGAAGTTGCCGAGCCGGCCGGCCCTCAGCGCTCGCCCCCGGCCCCCGTCGCCCCCGGACCCCCCGAACCGGAGCCGCGCCCGGCCCGGCCGCGCTCCCTCGGCCCCGGGGGGGGCCCGGACCCGCCCCGGCCCCGCCGCCCCGGCCCGGCAGGATGATCAAGCTGTTCTCGCTGAAGCAGCAGAAGAAGGAGGAGGAATCGGCGGGCGGCACCAAGAGCTCCAGCAAAAAGGCCTCGGCCGCGCAGCTCCGCATCCAGAAAGGTCTGGGGGGAGGCGGCGGGCACGCAGCGGGCCCAGCAGGGCCGCAAACTGGGGCCAGTAAGGGCCGCAAACTGGGGCCAGTAAGGGTCGGAAACTGGGGCCAGTAAGGGTCGGAAACTGGGGCCAGTAAGGGTCGGAAACTGGGACCAGTAAGGGACGGAAACTGGGGCCAGTAAGGGATGGAAACTGGGACCAGTAAGGGATGCAAACTGGGGCCAGTAAGGGACGGAAACTGGGACCAGTAAGGGTTGGAAACTGGGACCAGTAAGGGTTGGAAACTGGGACCAGTAAGGGATGCAAACTGGGGCCAGTAAGGGACGGAAACTGGGACCAGTAAGGGTTGGAAACTGGGACCAGTAAGGGTTGGAAACTGGGACCAGTAAGGGTTGGAAACTGGGACCAGTAAGGGATGGAAACTGGGACCAGTAAGGGATGGAAACTGGGATCAGTAAGGGTTGGAAACTGGGACCAGTAAGGGATGGAAACTGGGACCAGTAAGGGTTGGAAACTGGGACCAGTAAGGGTTGGAAACTGGGACCAGTAAGGGATGCAAACTGGGGCCAGTAAGGGACGGAAACTGGGACCAGTAAGGGTTGGAAACTGGGACCAGTAAGGGTTGGAAACTGGGACCAGTAAGGGATGGAAACTGGGACCAGTAAGGGATGGAAACTGGGATCAGTAAGGGTTGGAAACTGGGACCAGTAAGGTACGGAAACTGGGACCAGTCAGGGTCGGAAACTGGGACCAGTCAGGGTCGGAAACTGGGTCCAGGAAGGGATGGAAACTGGGACCAGTAAGGGACGGAAACTGGGGCCAGTAAGGGTTAGAAATTGGGGCCAGCAAGGGATGGAAACTGGGGCCAGTAAGGGTCGGAAACTGGGACCAGTAAGGGTCGGAAATTGGGACCAGTAAGGGTTGGAAACTGGGGCCAGTAAGGGACGGAAACTGGGACCAGTAAGGGTTGGAAACTGGGACCAGTAAGGGTTGGAAACTGGGGCCAGTAAGGGATGGAAACTGGGACCAGTAAGGGTTGGAAACTGGGGCCAGTAAGGCACGGAAACTGAGGCCAGTAAAGGTCGGAAACTGGGACCAGTAAGGGTCAGAAACTGGGACCTGTAAGGGATGGAAACTGGGACCAGTAAGGTACGGAAACTGGGACCAGTCAGGGTCGGAAACTGGGACCAGTAAGGGTCGGAAACTGGGTCCAGGAAGGGATGGAAACTGGGACCAGTAAGGGATGGAAACTGGGACCAGTAACGGTTGGAAACTGGGGCCAGGAAGGGTTGGAAACTGGGACCAGTAACGGTTGGAAACTGGGACCAGTAAGGGTTGGAAACTGGGACCAGTCAGGGTCAGAAACTGGGGCCAGGAAGGGTTGGAAACTGGGACCAGTAAGGGATGGAAACTGGGACCAGTAAGGGTTGGAAACTGGGACCAGTAAGGGTTGGAAACTGGGACCAGTAACGGTTGGAAACTGGGACCAGTAACGGTTGGAAACTGGGGCCAGTAAGGGATGGAAACTGGGGCCAGTAAGGGTTGGGAACTGGGACCAGTAAGGCACGGAAACTGGGGCCAGTAAGGGTTGGGAACTGGGACCAGTAAGGGCTGCAAACTGAGCCAGGTAACAGCTGCAAGCTGGGGCCAGTAAGAGCCACATGCTTGGCCCAGTAAGGGCCCCAAACTGGTCCCAGTAAGGGCCTCGAACTGGAACCAGTAACGGCTGGAAACTGGGCCCAGTAAGGGACGGAAACTGGGGCCAGCAGGGCCTCGAACTGGGGCCAGTAAGAGCCACACACTGGGCCCAGTCAGGGCCCCAAACTGGTCCCAGTCAGGGCCCCAAACTGGTCCCAGTAAGGGCCCCACACTGGTCCCAGTCAGGCCCGCAGACTGGCCCAGCAGGGCCAGCAGTTTGGGGCGGTTAACGGTACCGCTTCCAGCAGCGCCTCACTGGGGACCGGTACTGGGACCAGTAAGAGGCACAAACTGGGACCAGTAAGGGGCACAAACTGGGACCAGTAAGGGGCACAAACTGGTTTCAGTGAGGGGCACATACTGGTCCCAGTAAGGGGCAGGTACTGGTTCCAATCAGGGTCATATACTGGTACCGGTAAGGGGCAGTTACTGGTTCCAGTCAGGGTCACATACTGGTACCATTAAGGGCCACAGACTGGTCCCAGTAAGGGGCACAAACTGGTTTCAGTAAGGAGTACATACTGGTCCCAGTAGAGCCTCACTGGGGGCTGGTACTGGGACCAGTAAGGGTCCCATACTGGTCCCAGTGGGGGTTACATACTGGTCCCAGTAGGGGTTACATACTGGTCCCAGTAAGGGTCACATACTGGTTCCAGGAGAGCCTCAGTGGGGGTCACATACTGGTTCCAGTGGGAGGCAGGTACTGGTCCCAGTAAGGGTCACATACTGGTCCCAGTCAGGGTCACATACTGGTCCCCGTCAGGGTCACATACTGGTCCCAGTGGGGGTTACATACTGGTCCCAGTAAGGGTCACATACTGGTCCCAGTGGGGGTCATATACTGGTCCCAGTAAGGGTCACATACTGGTCCCCGTCAGGGTCACATACTGGTCCCAGTGGGGGGCACATACTGGTCCCAGTAAGGGTCACATACTGGTTCCAGTAGGGGACACATACTGGTCCCAGTGGGGGTCACATACTGGTTCCAGTAGGGGACACATACTGGTCCCAGTAAGGGTCACATACTGGTTCCAGTAGGGGACACATACTGGTTCCAGTAAGGGTCACATACTGGTCCCAGTAAGGGTCACATACTGGTCCCAGTAGGGGACACATACTGGTCCCAGTAAGTGTCACATACTGGTCCCAGTTGGGGTCACATACTGGTCCCAGTAAGGGTCACATACTGGTACCAGTAGAGCCTCCGTGGAGGTCAGATACTGGTCCCAGTAGGGGTCACATACTGGTCCCAGTGGGGGTCACATACTGGTCCCAGTTGGGGTCACTTACTGGTCCCAGTAGTGTGCACATACTGGTCCCAGTTAGGCCTCAGGGAGGGACAGGTACTGGTCCCAGCAGGACCCTGGTGGAGGTCAGGTACTGGTTCCAGTAAGGGGCAGGTACTGGTCCCAGTGGGGGTCACATACTGGTTCCAGTAGAGCCTCAGTGGGGGGCACATACCGGTCCCAGTAAGGGGCACAAACTGGTCCCAGTAGTGCCTCACTGGGGGCCAGTACTGGGACCAATAGGGGACACATACTGGGACCAGTAAGGGTCCCATACTGGTCCCAGTAAGGGTCCCATACCGGTCCCAGTAAGGGTCAGATACTGGTCCCAGTCAGGGTCACATACTGGTCCCAGTAAGGGTCGCATACTGGTCCCAGTGGGGGTCACATACTGGTCCCAGTAAGGGTCACATACTGGTCCCAGTAAGAGTCACATACTGGTCCCAGTGGGGGTCACATACTGGTACCAGTCAGGGTCACATACTGGTCCCAGTCAGGGTCACATACTGGTTCCAGTCAGGGTCACATACTGGTCCCAGTCAGGGACACATACTGGTCCCAGTGGGGGTCACATACTGGTCCCAGTCAGGGACACATACTGGTCCCAGTAAGGGTCACATTCTGGTCCCAGTAAGGGTCACATACTGGTCCCAGTGGGGGTCACATTCTGGTCCCAGTCAGGGTCACATACTGGTCCCAGTCAGGGTCACATACTGGTCCCAGTCAGGGTCACATACTGGTTCCAGTAGGGGACACATACTGGTCCCAGTCAGGGTCACATACTGGTTCCAGTAGGGGACACATACTGGTCCCAGTAAGGGTCACATACTGGTTCCAGTCAGGGTCACATACTGGTTCCAGTGGGGGGCACATACTGGTCCCCGTCAGGGTCACATACTGGTCCCAGTCAGGGACACATACTGGTCCCAGTGGGGGTCACATACTGGTCCCAGTCAGGGACACATACTGGTCCCAGTAAGGGTCACATTCTGGTCCCAGTAAGGGTCACATACTGGTCCCAGTGGGGGTCACATACTGGTCCCAGTCAGGGACACATACTGGTCCCAGTAAGGGTCACATTCTGGTCCCAGTAAGGGTCACATACTGGTCCCAGTGGGGGTCACATTCTGGTCCCAGTCAGGGTCACATACTCGTCCCAGTGGGGGTCACATACTGGTCCCAGTCGGGGTCATATACTGGTCCCAGTCAGGGGCACATACTGGTCCCAGTGGGGGTCACGTACTGGTCCCAGTCGGGGTTACATACTGGTTCCAGTCAGGGTCACATACTGGTCCCAGTAGGGGTCACATACTGGTCCCAGTGGGGGTCACATACTGGTCCCAGTGGGGGTCACATACTGGTCCCAGTAAGGCTTTGGTGAGTGTCCCAGTATGGGTGTGGTACTGGTCCCAGTATGATCGCAGTATGGCCCAGTTTGGTCCCAGTTGGGCCTTCCTGGGCTGGGGATGGGCCAGGCAGGGGTTGGGCTCATGGGGTTATCATGGCCGTGTCCCCTCAGTGTCCCCGTGTCCCCTCAGTGTCCCCATTGTCCCCTCAGTGTCCCTGTGTCCCCTCAGTGTCCCAGTGTCCCCGTGTCCCCTCAGTGTCCCCTCAGTGTCCCCTCAGTGTCCCCTTAGTGTCCCCTCAGTGTCCCAGTGTAGCCTCAGTGTCCCCTCAGTGTCCCCTCAGTGTCCCCTCAGTGTCCCTGTGTCTCCTCAGTGTCCCCTCAATGTCCCCTCAGTGTCCCCATTGTCCCCTCAGTGTCCCTGTGTCCCCTCAGTGTCCCAGTGTCCCCATGTCCCCTCAGTGTCCCAGTGTCCCCTCAGTGTCCCCTCAATGTCCCCTCAGTGTCCCCTCAGTGTCCCCTCAGTGTCCCTGTGTCCCCTCAGTGTCCCAGTGTCCCCGTGTCCTCAGTGTCCCCTGTCCCCTCAGTGTCCCCTCAGTGTGCCTGTGTCCCCTCAGTGTCCCCTCAGTGTCCCCTCAGTGTCCCCTCAGTGTCCCCGTGTCCCCTCAGTGTCCCCTCAGTGTCCCAGTGTCCCCTCAGTGTCCCAGTGTCCCCTCAGTGTCCCAGTGTCCCCGTGTCCCCTCAGTGTCCCAGTGTCCCCTCAGTGTCCCAGTGTCCCCGTGTCCCCTCAGTGTCCCCTCAGTTTCCCCTTTCCCCTCAGTGTCCCCTCAGTGTCCCCTCAGTCTCCCTGTGTCCCCTCAGTGTCCCCTCAGTGTCCCCTCAGTGTCCCAGTGTCCCCTCAGTGTCCCCTCAGTGTCCCTGTGTCCCCTCAGTGTCCCAGTGTCCCCGTGTCCCCTCAGTGTCCCCTCAGTTTCCCCTTTCCCCTCAGTGTCCCCTCAGTGTGCCTGTGTCCCCTCAGTGTCCCTGTGTCTCCTCAGTGTCCCAGTGTCCCCTCAGTGTCCCCTCAGTGTCCCTGTGTCCCCTCAGTGTCCCCTCAGTGTCCCCTCAGTGTCCCCTCAGTGTCCCCTCAGTGTCCCTGTGTCTCCTCAATGTCCCCTCAGTGTCCCCATTGTCCCCTCAGTGTCCCCATTGTCCCCTCAGTGTCCCTGTGTCCCCTCAGTGTCCCAGTGTCCCCATGTCCCCTCAGTGTCCTGTGTCCCCTCAGTGTCCCCTCAGTGTCCCCTCAGTCTCCCTGTGTCCCCTCAGTGTCCCAGTGTCCCCAGTGTCCCCTCAGTGTCCCCGTGTCCCCTCACTGTCCCCTCAGTGTGCCTGTGTCTCCTCAATGTCCCCTCAGTGTCCCCAGTGTCCCCTCAGTGTCCCCATTGTCCCCTCAGTGTCCCCATTGTCCCCTCAGTGTCCCTGTGTCCCCTCAGTGTCCCAGTGTCCCCATGTCCCCTCAGTGTCCTGTGTCCCCTCAGTGTCCCCTCAGTGTCCCCTCAGTCTCCCTGTGTCCCCTCAGTGTCCCCGTGTCCCCTCACTGTCCCCTCAGTGTGCCTGTGTCTCCTCAATGTCCCCTCAGTGTCCCCAGTGTCCCCTCAGTGTCCCCATTGTCCCCTCAGTGTCCCCATTGTCCCCTCAGTGTCCCTGTGTCCCCTCAGTGTCCCAGTGTCCCCATGTCCCCTCAGTGTCCTGTGTCCCCTCAGTGTCCCCTCAGTGTCCCCTCAGTGTCCCTGTGTCCCCTCAGTGTCCCCTCAGTGTCCCCTCAATGTCCCCTCAGTGTCCCCTCAGTGTCCCCTCAGTGTCCCCTCAATGTCCCCTCAGTGTCCCAGTGTCCCCTCAGTGTCCCCTCAGTGTCCCCTCAGTGTCCCAGTGTCCCCTCAGTGTCCCCTCAGTGTCCCCTCAGTCTCCCTGTGTCTCCTCAGTGTCCCCTCAGTGTCCCTGTGTCCCCTCAGTGTCCCCATGTCCCCTCAGTGTCCCCGTGTCCCCTCAGTGTCCCCTCAGTGTCCCTGTGTCCCCTCAGTGTCCCCTCAATGTCCCCTCAGTGTCCCCATTGTCCCCTCAGTGTCCCTGTGTCCCTTCAGTGTCCCAGTGTCCCCTCAGTGTCCCCTCAGTGTCCCTGTGTCCCCTCAGTGTCCCCTCAGTGTCCCCTCAGTCTCCCTGTGTCTCCTCAGTGTCCCCTCAGTGTCCCTGTGTCCCCTCAGTGTCCCCATGTCCCCTCAGTGTCCCTGTGTCCCCTCAGTGTCCCTGTGTCCCCTCAGTGTCCCCTGTGTCCCCGAATGTCCCCATGTCCCCTCACTGTTCCCTGTGTCACTGAATGTCCCCATGTCCCTTCAGTGTCCCCTGTGTCCCCGAATGTCCCCTCAGTGTCCCCTCAGTGTCCCCAAATGTCCCCCTGTCCCCTCAGTGTCCCCTGAGTGTCCCCGTGTCCCCGCAGACATCAACGAGCTGAACCTGCCCAAGACGTGCGAGATCGATTTCTCGGACCAGGACGATCTGCTGCACTTCCGCCTGCTCATCTGCCCCGACGAGGTGCGGCCACCGGGCCACCCGGGGGGCACCTGGGGAAACTGAGGCACCTGGGGGGAACCAGGGGCACCTGGGGAACCTGGGGCACCCGGGTACCGGGGGGGCACCTGGGGAACCTTGCGAACTGGGGAACCTGGGGGGCACCTGGGGAACCTCGGGGGCACCTGGGGAACCTGGGCACCTGGGGAACCTGGGGGGCACCTGGAGGGCACCTGGGGCTCCTTGGGCACCTGGGTGTCATCTGGGGCACCTGAGGAATCTGGGGAGCACCTGGGTGTCATTTGTGTCACCTGGGGGCACCTGGGCACCGCAACCACCGGGGCACCTGGGGGGTACATGGGACATCTGGGTGTCATCTGTGTCACCTTGGCACCTGGGGCCACCACGGCCACCTGGGCACCGTGGCCACCTGGGTGTCATTTGTGTCACCTGGGGGCACCTGGGGAGCCTGTGTCACCTCCCTGTGTCACCTCCCTGTGTCACCTGGGTCATCTGTGTGTCACCTCCCTGTGTCACCTCCCTGTGTCACCTGGGCCATCTGTGTGTCACCTGTGTCACCTCCCTGTGTCACTTGGGGAACCTGGGCCACCTGTGTCATCACCTGGGACACCTGGGTGTCCTGTCCCCTGGGTCCTCTCCTGTCCCTGCTGTCCCTGTCCCTGCTGTCCCTGTCCCCTCCTGTCCCTGTCCCCTCCTGTCCCTGCTGTCCCTGTCCCTGTCCCTGCTGTCCCTGTCCCTGTCCCCTCCTGTCCCTGTCCCTGTCCCTCCTGTCCCCTGTCCCTGCTGTCCCTGTCCCTGCTGTCCCTGTCCCTGCTGTCCCTGTCCCTCCTGTCCCCTCCTGTCCCTGTCCCTGTCCCTGTCCCTGTCCCTGCTGTCCCTGTCCCCTCCTGTCCCTGTCCCTGTCCCCTCCTGTCCCTGTCCCCTCCTGTCCCTGTCCCTGTCCCTGTCCCCTCCTGTCCCTGTCCCCTCCCCTTGTCCCCCGGTGACGTTTACGTTTCTCTGTCCCCAGGGTTTCTACAAGGGCGGCAAATTCGTCTTCAGCTTTAAGGTCAGTGCTGGGCCACCAACCCCCCCTCCTGTGGCTACCAAACATCCCATAGGGCCACCAACCCCGCCCTGTGGCCACCAACCCCGCCCTGTGGCTACCAAACCCCCCCTGTGGCTACCAAACATCCCATAGGGCCACCAACCCCCCCCCGTGGCCACCAACCCATCCTGTGGCCACCAAACCCCCCCTGTGGCTACCAAACATCCCATAGGGCCACCAACCCCGCCCTGTGGCCACCAACCCCGCCCTGTGGCCACCAAACCCCCCCTGTGGCTACCAAGCATCCCATATGGCCACTAAACCCCCCTGTGGCCACCAACCCCCCCCTGTGGCTACCAAACATCCCATAGGGCCACCAACCCCTCCTGTGGCAACCAACCCCCTCCCCTGTGGTTACCAAACATCCCTCAGGGCCACCAACCCCTCCCTGTGGCCACTAAACCCCCTCCATGGCCACCAACCCCCTCCTGTGGCCACCAAACCCTCCCTGTGGCTACCAAACCCCTGCCATGGCCACCAAACCTCCCCTGTGGCTACCAAACATCCCCTAGGGCCACCAAACTCCCCCTGTGGCCACCAACCCCCTTCATGGCCACCAAACCCCCCCTGTGGCTACCAACCCCCTGCCATGGCCACCAACTCCCGTGGCTACCAGTGGCCATGGGGATGGGGTGAGGGGACCTGGTGGCCACCAAACCCTGACCGGTGGCCACCAAACCCTGACCGGTGGCTACCGAGCTGTGCCAGGGCTCCGTGGGTCAGAGGTGGCACCTGGGGGTTGGTGGCCACCGGACACTGCCTGGTAGCCCCTGGGCCAGCTGTGGGCTGGGGAGGGGTTGGTGGCCACCGGGGGTGACTCGGTGGCCCCCCAGGTGGGCCAGGGCTACCCCCACGACCCGCCGAAGGTGAAGTGCGAGACGATGGTGTACCACCCCAACATCGACCTGGAGGGCAACGTGTGCCTCAACATCCTCAGGTGGGCTACCAAACACCCGGGGGGGCTACCGACACCCGGGGGGGCTACCCAACACCCGGGGGGGCTACCCAACACCCAGGGGGGCTACCGGCACCTGGGGGGGCTACCCAACACCCAGAAGGGCTACCGACACCCGGGGGGGCTACCAACACCTGGGGGGGCTACCAAACACCCGGGGGGGGCTACTAAACACCCAGGGGGGCTACCAAACACCCAGGTGGGCTACCGGCACTTGGGGGGGCTACCAAACACCCGGAGGGGCTACTGACACAAACACCCCCCAGGGGATCAGTGGTCACCACGGTCACCATGGCCACCAGCCGGTGGCCACTGACCACTGGCTGTGGCTGTGGCCGTGCTGGCTGTGCTGACCGCTGGCCGTGGTGGTCATGGCCACACTGACCACTGCGCGGTGACCACTGACCGCTGCCCGCTGACTACTGCCCAGTGACTGCTGACCACTGACCACTGCCCACTGACTACTGCCCAGTGACCACTGACCACTGACCACTGTCAAGTGACCACTGATTGCTGACTACTGACCAGGGACCACTGACCACTGCCTGCTGACTACTGCCCAGTGACCACTGCCCGGTGACCACTGACCACTGCCCAGTGACCACTGACCACTGCCCAGTGACCACTGCCCGCTGACCACTGCCTGCTGCCCACTGACCTCTGCCCACTGATTGCTGACTACTGACCAGGGACCACTGGCCACTGCCCGCTGACTACTGCCCAGTGACCACTGCCCGCTGACCACTGACCACTGCGCAGTGACCACTGATTGCTGACTACTGACCAGGGACCACTGCCCGCTGACCACTGACCACTGCGCAGTGACCACTGACCACTGCCTGCTGCCCACTGACCGCTGACCACTGACCACTGATTGCTGACTACTGACCAGGGACCACAGCCTGATGACCACTGACCACAATCTGCTGACCACTGACCTCTGACTACTGCCCAGTGACCACTGACCACTGCCTGCTGACCACTGACCTCTGACCACTGCCCAGTGACCACTGCCCACTGCCCAGTGACCGCTGACTGCTGACCACTGCCCTGTGCCCGCTGACCACTGCCTGCTGACCACTGCCCAGTGACCACTGCCCACTGCCCCGTGACCACTGACTGCTGACCACTGACTGCTGACCACTGACCTCTGACCACTGCCCAGTGTCCACTGCCCGGTGACCACTGACCTCTGACCACTGCCCAGTGACCACTGCCCGGTGACCACTGACCACTGCCTGCTGACCACTGCTCTGTTCCCGCTGACCACTGCCCAGTGACCAGTGACCACTGCCTGCTGACCACTGACCTGTTCCCGCTGACCACTGCCCGCTGACCACTGACTGCTGACCACTGACCTCTGACCACTGCCCCGTGACCACTGACCACTGCCCAGTGACCGCTGACCACTGCCCAGTGACCACTGGTTGCTGACTACTGACCAGGGACCACAGCCTGCTGACCACTGACCTCTGACTACTGCCCAGTGACCACTGACCACTGACCTCTGACCACTGCCCAGTGACCACTGACCACTGACCTCTGACCACTGCCCAGTGACCACTGACCACTGCCTGCTGACCACTGCCCGCTGACCACTGACCTCTGACCACTGCCCAGTGACCACTGACCACTGCCTGCTGACCACTGCCCTGTGCCCGCTGACCACTGACTGCTGACCACTGATCACTGACCAGTGACCACTGCCCTGTGCCCGCTGACCACTGCCTGCTGACCACTGCCCGCTGACCACTGCCCAGTGACCACTGCCCAGTGACCCCTGACCAATGCCCGCTGACCACTGACTGCTGGCCACTGACCACTGCCCGCTGACCACTGACTGCTGACCACTGCCCTGTGCCTGCTGACCACTGCCCAGTGACCACTGACTGCTGACCACTGACATCTGACCACTGCCCAGTGACCACTGACCACTGCCCAGTGACCACTGACTGCTGACCACTGCCCTGTGCCCACTGACCACTGCCCAGTGACCACTGACTGCTGACCACTGACTGCTGACCACTGCCCTGTGCCTGCTGACCACTGCCTGCTGACCACTGACCACTGGCTGTGGCCGTGGCCGTGGTGGCCGCAGTGGCTGCAGTGCCCACTGACCTCTGCCCACTGACCACTGCCTGTGGCCGTGGCCATGGTGGCCGCAGTGACCGCTGGCCGTGGCCATGGTGGCCGCAGTGACCGCTGGCCGTGGCCATGGTGGCCGCAGTGACCGCGGGCCGTGGCCATGGTGGCCGCAGCGGCCACTGACCGCTGGCCGCCCGCAGGGAGGACTGGAAGCCGGTGCTGACCATCAACTCCATCATCTACGGCCTGCAGTACCTGTTCCTGGTGAGGGACACCTGGGGACACGGGGACACCTGGGGACACCTGGGGACATGGGGACACCTGGGGATATGGGGACACCTGGGGACACGGGGACACCTGGGGACATGGGGACACCTGGGGACACGGGGGGACATGGGGACATGGGGACATGGGGACACCTGAGGACACACCTGAGGGGACATGGGGAAGCCTGGGGACATGGGGACACCTGGGGACATGGGGACACCTGGGGACATGGGGACACCTGGGGACACACCTGGGGGGACATGGGGACACCTGGGGACACACCTGAGGGGACATGGGGACACCTGGAGGGACATGGGGACACCTGGGGACATGTGGACACCTGGAGGGACATGGGGACACACCTGGGGACACCTGTGGGGACATGGGGACACCTGGAGGGACATGGGGACACACCTGGGGACACACCTGGGGACACCTGGGGGGACACGGTGACACACCTGGGGGACACGGTGACACACCTGGGGACACGAGGGGACATGGGGGGGTTGGGGACACACCTGGGGACAGGGAGACACCTGGTGGGGGGGGGCTTGGGGACACCTTGGGACACCTTGGGGACACACCTGGAGGGTTGGGGACACCTTGGGGACACACCTGGAGGGTTGGGGACACCTGGGGACACCTTGGGGACACACCTGGAGGGTTGGGGACACCTGGGGACACACCTGGAGGGTTGGGGACACCTTGGGGACACCTTGGGACACCTTGGGGACACACCTGGAGGGTTGGGGACACCTTGGGACACCTTGGGGACACACCTGGAGGGTTGGGGACACCTTGGGGACACACCTGGAGGGTTGGGGACACCTTGGGGACACCTTGGGACACCTTGGGGACACACCTGGAGGGTTGGGGACACCTTGGGGACACACCTGGAGGGTTGGGGACACCTTGGGGACACCTTGGGGACACACCTGGAGGGTTGGGGACACCTTGGGGACACACCTGGAGGGTTGGGGACACCTTGGGGACACCTTGGGGACACCTTGGGGACACACCTGGAGGGTTGGGGACACCTGGGGACACCTTGGGGACACACCTGGAGGGTTGGGGACACCTTGGGGACACCTTGGGGACACCTTGGGGACACACCTGGAGGGTTGGGGACACCTTGGGGACATTTTGGGAATTTTGGGGTCTCCCCCCATATTTTGGGGTCTCTCAAACCCCAAAATTTCCCCCAAAATGGGACAAACCCCAAACGAGGGCTGTGGGGTTTGGGGCTGTGATGGGATTTTGGGGGTTTTAGGGGAATTTGGGGAATCTGAAGGGAATTTTGGGGTTTTAAGGGGGGATTTTGGGGGGTTTTAGGGGAATTCGGGGAATCTGAAGGGATTTTGGGGGGTTTTAGGGGAATTTGGGGAATCTGAAGGGATTTTTGGGGGTTTTAGGGGGAATTTTGGGGGGTTTTAGGGGAATTTGGGGATTCTGAAGGGATTTTGGGGGTTTTAGGGGGAATTTGGGGGTTTTGGGGGAATTTGGGGAATCTGAAGGGATTTTGGGGGTTTTTAGGGGAATTTGGGGAATCTGAAGGGATTTTGGGGGGTTTTAGGGGGAATTTGGGGAATCAGAAGGGAATTTTGGGAGTTTTAGGGGGGATTTTGGGGGGTTTTAGGGGAATTTGGGGAATCTGAAGGGATTTTGGGGGGTTTTAGGGGGGATTTTGGGGTTTTTTAGGGGAATTTGGGGAATCTGAAGGGATTTTGGGGGGGTTTTAGGGGGGATTTTGGGGGTTTAGGGGAATTTGGGGAATCTGAAGGGATTTTGGGGGTTTTAGGGGGGATTTTGGGGGTTTTAGGGGGGATTTTGGGGGTTTTTAGGGGAATTTGGGGAATCTGAAGGGGTTTTAGGGGGAATTTTGGGGGGTTTTAAGAGAATTTGGGGAATCTGAAGGGATTTTGGGGGGTTTAGGGGGGATTTTTGGGGGTTTTAGGGGAATTCGGGGAATCTGAAGGGATTTTGGGGGGTTTTAGGGGAATTTGGGGAATCTGAAGGGATTTTTGGGGGTTTTAGGGGGAATTTTGGGGGGTTTTAGGGGAATTTGGGGATTCTGAAGGGATTTTGGGGGGTTTTAGGGGGAATTTGGGGGTTTTGGGGGAATTTGGGGAATCTGAAGGGATTTTGGGGGTTTTTAGGGGAATTTGGGGAATCTGAAGGGATTTTGGGGGGTTTTAGGGGGAATTTGGGGAATCAGAAGGGAATTTTGGGAGTTTTAGGGGGGATTTTGGGGGGTTTTAGGGGAATTTGGGGAATCTGAAGGGATTTTGGGGGGTTTTAGGGGGGATTTTGGGGTTTTTTAGGGGAATTTGGGGAATCTGAAGGGATTTTGGGGGGTTTTAGGGGGGATTTTGGGGGGTTTAGGGGAATTTGGGGAATCTGAAGGGATTTTGGGGGTTTTAGGGGGGATTTTGGGGGTTTTAGGGGGGATTTTGGGGGTTTTTAGGGGAATTTGGGGAATCTGAAGGGATTTTAGGGGGAATTTTGGGGGGTTTTAGGAGAATTTGGGTAATCTGAAGGGATTTTGGGGGGTTTAGGGGGGATTTTTGGGGGTTTTAGGGGAATTCGGGGAATTTGAGGGGATTTTTGGGGGTTTTAGGGGGGATTTTGGGGTTTTTTAGGGGAATTTGGGGAAAGTGAAGGGATTTTAGGGGGTTTTAGGGGGGATTTTGGTGGGGGTTTAGGAGAATTCTGGGATTTGGGGGCTGTGAAGCCATTCCGGGGGGGTTTTAGGGGGATTTTATGGGGATTTTTGGGGAATTTTGGGATTTGGGGGCTGTGAAGGGATTTTGGGGGTTTTAGGGGAATTTTGGGGGGTTTTAGAGGAATTCTGGGATTTAGGGAATCTCAAGGGATTCTGGGAGATTTTAGGGGAATTTTGGGATTTGGGGGCTGTGAAGCGATTCCGGGCGGGTTTCAGGGTGATTTTAGGGGAAATTTGGGATTTGGGGGCTGTGAAGCGATTCCGGGCGGGTTTCAGGGGGATTTTTGGGGAATTTTGGGATTTGGGTGCTGTGAAGTGATTCCGGGCGGGTTTCAGGGAGATTTTTGGGGTATTTTGGGATTTGGGTGCTGTGAAGCGATTTCGGGCGGGATTTTTGGGGAATTTTGGGATTTGGGGGCTGTGAAGCGATTCCGGGCAGGTTTCAGGGTGACTTTAGGGGAATTTTGGGATTTGGGGGCTGTGAAGCGATTCCGGGCGGGTTTCAGGGGGATTTTTGGGGAATTTTGGGATTTGGGGGCTGTGAAGCGATTCCAGGCAGGTTTCAGGGAGATTTTAGGGGTATTTTGGGATTTGGGGGCTGTGAAGCGATTCCGGGCGGGTTTCAGGGAGTTTTTAGGGGAATTTTGGGATTTGGGGGCTGTGAAGCGATTCCGGGCGGGTTTCAGGGTGATTTTTGGCGAATTTTGGGATTTGGGGGCTGTGAAGCGATTCCAGGCGGGTTTTAGTGGGGATTTTTGGGGAATTTTGGGATTTGTGGGCTGTGAAGCGATTCCGGGCGGGTTTTAGTGGGGATTTTAGGGGAATTTTGGGATATGGGTGCTGTGTAGCGATTCAAGGCGGGTTTTAGTGGGATTTTAGGGGAATTTTGGGATTTGTGGGCTGTGAAGCGATTCCAGGCAGGTTTCAGGGGGATTTTTGGGGAATTTTGGGATTTGGGGGCTGTGAAGTGATTCCAGGCGGGTTTCAGGGGGATTTTTGGGGAATTTTGGGATTTGGGGGCTGTGAAGCGATTCCAGGCGGGTTTCAGGGTGATTTTAGGGGAATTTTGGGATTTGGGTGCTGTGAAGCGATTCCGGGCGGGTTTCAGGGGGATTTTTGGGGAATTTTGGGATTTGGGGGCTGTGAAGTGATTCCGGGCAGGTTTCAGGGGGGATTTTAGGGGAATTTTGGGATTTGGGGGCTGTGAAGCGATTCCGGGCGGGTTTTAGGGGTGATTTTAGGGGAATTTTGGGATTTGGGGGCTGTGAAGCGATTCCGGGCGGGTTTCAGGGTGATTTTAGGGGAATTTCGGGATTTGGGGGCTGTGAAGCGATTCCGGGTGGGTTTCAGGGTGATTTTAGGGGAATTTTGGCATTTGGGGGCTGTGACGCGATTCCGGGCGGGATTTTAGGGGAATTTTGGGATTTGGGGGCTGTGTAGCGATTCCGGGCGGGTTTCAGGGGGATTTTTGGGTCCCGCTGACCCCAGATTTCCCCCCGAAAGGAGCCGAACCCCGAGGACCCCCTGAACAAGGAGGCGGCCGAGGTGCTGCAGAGCAACCGGCGCCTGTTCGAGCAGAACGTGCAGCGCTCGCTGCGCGGGGGCTACGTGGGGGCCACCTACTTCGAGCGCTGCCTCAAGTGACCCCGGGGCAGCGCGAGAAACCCCGCAGGGAGCGACCCCGAAACCAGCAGAGCCCCCCGCCGAGAAACCCAATAAAAACCTGCAAAAAAAAAACAAAAAAAACCAAAAACCCGGAGGGGAAAAAAAGAAAAAAAAACCCAAAAAAAACCCTGGAGAAAGCCTCGGAAAAAGGAAAAAACCCCGAGAAAAACGCCCCAGAGAAGCCTCGGAAAATGCTCAAACAAAACCCTGAAAAGCCCTAAAAAAGCCCCAAAAAAAAAAAAAGAAAAAACCACCCAAAAAAAGGCCCCGAAAAGCCTCGGAAAAAGACCTGGAAAAAAACCCCGAAAAAAACCCCAAAGAAACGCCCCGGAAAAGCCTGAGAAAATGACTGATAAGCCCCCCCCCCCAAAAAAATCCGAAAAGCACCCCAAAAAACTCCTAAAAAAACCCAAAGAAAGCCCCTGAAAAGCCTCGGAAAAAGACCTAAAAAAACCCCAGAAAAACCTCGAAAATTGCCCTTAAAAACCCCCAAAAGGGCCCCAAAAAAACCCAGAAAAGCCTTGAAAAAAGACTTTAAAAACCCCCAAAAAGGCCCCAAAAAACCCCCAAAAAATCCCCCAAAAGCCTCGGAAAAAGACCTAAAAAAACCCCAAAAAATCTCCCAGAAATGCCTCGAAAATTGCCCTTAAAAATCCCCAAAAAGGCCCCCAAAAAACCCGAAAAGTCTCAAAAAAACCCCAAAAAAGTCCCCCGAAAAGCCTCGGAAAAAGACTTAAAAAAACCCCAAAAAGGCCCCAAAAAAACCCCAAAAAAGTCCCCCAAAAGCCTCGGAAAAAGACCTAAAAAAACCCCAAAAAACCTCCCAGAAAAGCCTCGAAAAATGCCCTAAAAGAACCCCAAAAAAGCCCTAGAAAAACCCCTCCAAAACTCCTAAAAAGCCCTAAAAACCCCAAAAATTACCCCAAAAACCACAAAATAGCCCAGAAAAAGTCAGGAGAAACCCTTAAAAAAGCTCCCCCAAAAAAACCCTAAAAAAGACAAAAAACCCCAAAAAAACTCAGAAGAAAACCCCAAAAAAACCTGAAAAAAGTTAAAAAAACCCCCAAACCCCTGCCCCAAAAAAAACCCCAAAAAGCCACCCCCAAAAAAACCCAAAAAATCCCAAAAGCCCCAAAAAACCCCAAAAAACTTTAAAAATCCCAAATAATCCCCAAAAAGCTACAAAAAGCCCCCAAAAACCCAAATTAATCCCAAAAAAAGCCACCCCAAAACCCCTAAAAAACCCTTAAAAATTCCCGAATAATCCCAAAAACCCCACAAATCGCCCCTCAAAAAACCCCAAAAGACCCCAAAAAACCTTTACAAATCTCAAGTAATTCTATAGAAACCCCAATAAACCAAAAAATCCCAAATAATACCGAAAAAAAACCCCAAAAAAACCCTCCAAAAATTCCAAAACCCCACAAAAAGTCCCCTAAAAAATCCAAAAACCCCACAAAAAGCCCGCCCAAAAATCCCAAATAATCCCAAAAAAAACCCGCAAAACCCCGAGAAAAAAAAACAGAAAAAAACCCCAAAACCCCACAAAAAGTCCCCTAAAAAATCCCAAAAACCCCACAAAAAGCCCGCCCAAAAATCCCAAATAATCCCAAAAAAAACCCCCAAAACCCCGAGAAAAAAAAACAGAAAAAAACCCCAAAACCCCACAAAAAGTCCCCTAAAAAATCCCAAAAACACCGCAAAAAGCCCCCCCCAAAAATCCCAAATAATCCCAAAAAAACCCCCAAAACCCCGAGAAAAAAAACCCAGATAAAAACCCCAAAACCCCACAAAAAGTCCCCTAAAAAATCCCAAAAACCCCACAAAAAGCCCGCCCAAAAAATCCCAAAAAAACCCCCCAAAACCCCAGAAAAAAAACCCAAAAAAACCCCAAAACCCCACAAAAAGTCCCCTAAAAAATCCCAAAAACACCGCAAAAAGCCCGCCCAAAAAATCCCAAATAATCCCAAAAAAAACCACCAAAACCCCAGAAAAAACCCAAAACTACCCCAAAACCCCACAAAAAGTCCCCTAAAAAATCCCAAAAACACCGCAAAAAGCCCCCCAAAAAATCCCAAATAATCCCAAAAAAAAATCCCCCAAAACCCCAGAAAAAAACCCCAAAACTCCACAAAAAGTCCCCTAAAAAATCCCAAAAACCCCACAAAAAGCCCGCCCAAAAATCCCAAATAATCCCAAAAAAAAAACCCAAAACCCCAGAAAAAAAACCCAAAAAAAACCCAAAACCCCACAAAGAGTCACCCAAAAACCCCCAAAAATCCCAAATAATCCCAAAAAAACCCCCCAAAACTCCAAAAAAAACCCCAAAAAAAACCCCAAAACCCCACAAAAAGTCACCCAAAAATCCCAAATAATCCCAAAAAAACCCCCAAAAACATAGAAAAAAAAAAACCCAAAAATCCCCCAAAAATCCCAAAAGCTCCAAAAAATCCCAAAAATCCCAAAAAACCCCCAAAAAATCCCAAAAATCCCAAAAAACCCCAAATCCCCTCCCCTATTTATTCCCCGGGCGGGGCCGCCCCCTCCCCCCCCCAGCGCTGCTCGGGCCCGGATTAAAGAGCCAAGGGACTGGTTTATACTGGTTTGTACTGGTCTGGACTGGTCTGTGCTGGTTTATACTGGTCTGGACTGGTCTGGACTGGTTTATACTGGTTTGTACTGGTCTGGACTGGTCTGTGCTGGTTTATACTGGTTTGGACTGGTTTGGACTGGTCTGGACTGGGTCTGTGCTGGTTTATACTGGTCTGGACTGGTTTATACTGGTTTGGACTGGTCTGGACTGGTTTATACTGGTCTGGACTGGTTTATACTGGTTTGGACTGGTCTGGACTGGTCTGGACTGGTTTTATACTGGTTTGGACTGGTTTATACTGGTCTGGACTGGTCTGGACTGGTTTATACTGGTTTGGACTGGTTTTATAGGTCTGGTTGGACTGGTCTGTGCTGGTTTATACTGGTTTGGACTGGTCTGGACTGGTTTATACTGGTCTGGACTGGTCTGCGCTGGTTTATACTGGTTTGGACTGGTCTGGACTGGTTTATACTGGTTTGGACTGGTCTAGGTTGGTTTGGACTGGTTTATACCGGTCTGGACTGGTCTGGACTGGTTTGGACTGGTCTGGACTGGTTTATACTGGTTTGGACTGGTCTGGACTGGTTTGGGTTGGTTTGGACTGGGAGGGGGGGGCAAGATTGGTTATACTGGTTTATACTGGTTTATACTGGTCTATACTGGTTTATACTGGGAGGGGGTGTGGGTGCCACTCTTCCTCAGAGTCCCCAGCGCTCCCAGTGCTCCCAGTATGGCCCAGTCCCATTCCCAGTGCTCCCAGTATGGCCCAGTCCCATTCCCGGTGCTCCCAGTATGGCCCAGTTCCCATTCCCGGTGCTCCCAGTATCCCCAGTTCCCATTCCCAGTATCCCCAGTTCCCATTCCCAGTGCTCCCAGTATCCCCAGTTCCCATTCCCAGTCTCCCCAGTCCCATTCCCAGTGCTCCCAGTATCCCCAGTTCCCATTCCCAGTGCTCCCAGTATCCCCAGTTCCCATTCCCAGTATAACCAGTGCTCCCAGTATCCCCAGTTCCCATTCCCAGTATCCCCAGTCCCATTCCCAGTATCCCCAGTTCCCATTCCCAGTGCTCCCAGTATGGCCCAGTCCCATTCCCAGTATGGCCCAGTCCCATTCCCAGTGCTCCCAGTATGGCCCAGTCCCATTCCCAGTATGGCCCAGTTCCCATTCCCAGTGCTCCCAGTATGGCCCAGTCCCATTCCCAGTATGGCCCAGTCCCATTCCCAGTGCTCCCAGTATGGCCCAGTCCCATTCCCAGTATGGCCCAGTTCCCATTCCCAGTGCTCCCAGTATGGCCCAGTCCCATTCCCAGTATGGCCCAGTTCCCATTCCCAGTGCTCCCAGTATGGCCCAGTCCCATTCCCAGTATGGCCCAGTCCCATTCCCAGTGCTCCCAGTATGGCCCAGTCCCATTCCCAGTATGGCCCAGTTCCCATTCCCAGTGCTCCCAGTCTCCCCAGTTCCCATTCCCAGTGCTCCCAGTATCCCCAGTTCCCATTCCCAGTGCTCCCAGTATCCCCAGTTCCCATTCCCAGTCTCCCCAGTCCCATTCCCAGTGCTCCCAGTATCCCCAGTTCCCATTCCCAGTGCTCCCAGTATCCCCAGTTCCCATTCCCAGTATCCCCAGTTCCCATTCCCAGTGCTCCCAGTATCCCCAGTTCCCATTCCCAGTATCCCCAGTCCCATTCCCAGTGCTCCCAGTATAACCAGTTCCCATTCCCAGTATCCCCAATCCCATTCCCAGTGCTCCCAGTATGGCCCAGTTCCCATTCCCAGTATCCCCAGTTCCCCATTCCCAGTCTCCCCAGTTCCCATTCCCAGTATCCCCAGTTCCCATTCCCAGTGCTCCCAGTATACCCAGTCCCATTCCCAGTCTCCCCAGTTCCCATTCCCAGTCTCCCCAGCCCATTCCCAGTGCTCCCAGTATCCCCAGTCCCATTCCCAGTGCTCCCAGTATAACCAGTTCCCATTCCCAGTATCCCCAGTTCCCATTCCCAGTGCTCCCAGTGCTCCCAGTATCCCCAGTTCCCATTCCCAGTCTCCCCAGTCCCATTCCCAGTGCTCCCAGTATCCCCAGTCCCATTCCCAGTGCTCCCAGTCTCTCCAGTTCCCATTCCCAGTATCCCCAGTCCCATTCCCAGTGCTCCCCAGTATCCCCAGTTCCCCATTCCCAGTATCCCCAGTCCCATTCCCAGTGCTCCCAGTATCCCCAGTCCCATTCCCAGTGCTCCCAGTATCCCCAGTCCCATTCCCAGTGCTCCCAGTATCCCCAGTCCGCCGTCGCCCCCGCGCCGCCAGGTGTCGCACTCCCGGGCCGAGCCGCTCCGGCCGCCGCTCTCGCTGCTCCCCCACCGGAAGTGGCCGCTCCGGCCGCTGCGGCCGCTTCTCTATGGTTCTCCCCTCCCGGCGGCACCCTCACGTGACCGAAACCATCCCGGCGTCGCGTGACCGGAAGCGCGGTGACGTCACTGTTTGCGGAAGTGGCCGTGCGGAGCCGGTGAGGGCCGGGGGCGCTCGGGGGGGCCCGGGGGCGTTTGGGGACACCCGGGGACATTCGGGGACACCCGGGGACACCCGGGGACACCCGGGGACGGCTGGGCACGGCTTTGGGCTCTCGGGGAGTTCGGGGCGCCGGCAGCGGCTCTGGGGGGTCCCGAGGGCCGGGGGGGCTGCGGGACCGGCCGAGCTCCGTGTGGCAGCCCCGGGTGTCCCCGTGTGTCCCTTTCGTGTGTCCCTTTCGTGTGTCCCCTCCGTGTGCCACCCCCCTGTCCCCGTGTGCTACTCCCGTGTCACTATCTGTCCCCTCCGTGTGTCACCTCCCTGTCCCTGTCACCCCCGTGTGTCACCGTGTGTCCCCTCCGTGTGTCCCCTCCGTGTGCCACCCCCCTGTCCCTGTCTGTCACCCCCGTGTGTCCCCTCCGTGTGGCACCTGTGTGTCACTGTGTGCCACCCCCCCTGTCCCCGTGTGCCACCCCCTGTCCCCGTGTGCCACCCCCCTGTCCCCGTGTGCCACCCCCCTGTCCCCGTGTGTCACCCCCTGTCCCCGTGTGCCACCCCCTGTCCCCGTGTGCCACCCCCCTGTCCCCGTGTGTCACCCCTCTGTCCCCGTGTGCCACCCCCCTGTCCCCGTGTGCCACCCCCCCTGTCCCCGTGTGTCACCCCCCTGTCCCCCGTGTGCCACCCCCCCTGTCCCCGTGTGTCACCCCCTGTCCCCGTGTGCCACCCCCCTGTCCCCGTGTGTCACCCCCCTGTCCCCGTGTGCCACTCCCCTGTCCCCCGGTGTCCCCCGGTGTCCCCTGTCCCCATCTCCAGGTGTCGCCACATCCCCATGTCCCCTGCCCATGTCCCCAATGTCCCCAGTGTCACACCGGTGTCCCCAGTGTGCCATGGCTGTCCCCAGCGTCCCCAGTGTCCCATGGCTGTCTCCAATGTCCCCAGTGTGCCATCGCTGTCCCAGTGTCCCCATTGCTGTCCACAGTGTCACACCGGTGTCCCCAGTGTCCCATTGCTGTCCCCAGTGTCCCATCAGTGTCCCATCAGTGTCCCCAGTGTCCCATCAGTGTCCCATGGCTGTCCCCAGTGTCCCATCAGTGTCCCATGGCTGTCCCCAGTGTCCCATCAGTGTCCCATGGCTGTCCCCAATGTCCCCAGTGTCCCATTGCTGTCCCCAGTGTCCCATCAGTGTCCCATGGCTGTCCCCAGTGTCCCATCAGTGTCCCCCTGGAGGAGCTGCTGTGGCAGAACCAGCACGCTCTGTCCCTGTGTCCCTGTGTGTCACTGGGGTGTGTCACTGATGTCACGGATGTCACTGTGTCACTGGGGTGTGTCACTGATGTCACTGATGTCACGGATGTCCCTGTGTCCCTGTGTGTCACTGTGGTGTGTCACTGATGTCACGGATGTCCCTGTGTCCCTGTGTGTCACTGTGGTGTGTCACTGATGTCACGGATGTCACTGGGTCACTGTGTGTGTCACTGCTGTCCCCAATGTCCCCAGGTGTCCCATGGAGGTGCTGTTCGGGCGGCGGCGCTCCCCGGAGGAGCTGCTGCGGCAGAACCAGTGCGCGCTGTCGCTGTGTCACTGCGTGTCCCTGTGTGTCACTGTGTGTCACTGCGTGTCACTGTGTGTCACTGCGTGTCCCTGTGGTGTGTGGTGTGTCACTGATGTCACTGCTGTCCCCAATGTCCCCAGGTGTCCCATGGAGGTGCTGTTCGGGCGGCGGCGCTCCCCGGAGGAGCTGCTGCGGCAGAACCAGTGCGCGCTGTCGCTGTGTCACTGCGTGTCCCTGTGTGTCACTGTGTGTCACTGCGTGTCCCTGTGTGTCACTGCGTGTCCCTGTGTGTCACTGTGCGTGTCCCTGTGGTGTGTCACTGATGTCACTGCTGTCCCCAATGTCCCCAGGTGTCCCATGGAGGTGCTGTTCGGGCGGCGGCGCTCCCCGGAGGAGCTGCTGCGGCAGAACCAGTGCGCGCTGTCGCTGTGTCACTGCGTGTCCCTGTGTGTCACTGTGTGTCACTGCGTGTCCCTGTGTGTCACTGCGTGTCCCTGTGTGTCACTGTGCGTGTCCCTGTGGTGTGTCACTGATGTCACTGCTGTCCCCAATGTCCCCAGGTGTCCCATGGAGGTGCTGTTCGGGCGGCGGCGCTCCCCGGAGGAGCTGCTGCGGCAGAACCAGCGCGCGCTGTCGCGCGCCGTGCGCGAGCTGGAGCGCGAGCGGCTGAAGCTGGAGGCGCAGGAGAAGAAAATCATCGTGGACATCAAAAAGATGGCGAAGCAGGGCCAGATGGTGACAGGGGACACTGAGGGGACACTGAGGGGACATGGGGACACTGAGGGGACATGGGGACACTGAGGGGACATTGCAGACACTGGGGACACTGAGGGGACAGTGGGGACACTGGGGACACTGAGGGGACAGCTGGGCCAGATGGTGAGAGGGTACACTGGGGACACGGGGACAATGGGGACACTGAGGGGACAGCTGGGCCAGATGGTGACAGGGGACACGGGGTCAATGGGGACACTGGGGACACTGAGGGGACAGCTGTGCCAGATGGTGACAGGGGACACTGAGGAGACATTGGGGATACTGCGGACACTGGGGACATGGCAGGGACAGAGGGGACATGGTGACAGGGAGGGGACAGTGGGGACACTGGGGCAGATGGTCAGTGGGGACTTGGGGACACAGAGGGGACACTGGGGACACTGAGGGGACAGCAGGGCCAGATGGTGCGAGGGGACATTGGGGACATGGGGACACAGAGGGGACAGAGGGGACATGGCGGGTGGGAGAGGAGGGAGGGGATTGGGGACAAGCGACACAGAGGGGTCTGGGGGACATGGAGGGGACAAGGGGACACTGAGGGGGACATGGAGTGTCCCCTGTCGCTTCCTGCCACACCCTCCCTGTCCCCAGATGTCCCTGCTGTCCCCACGGTGTCCCCTGCCTGTCCCCTGTGTGTCCCTGTGGTGTCCCTTGTGTGTCCCCTCCTTGTCCCCGCTGTCCCCGTGATGTCCCCTCACTGTCCCTGCACGTCTCTGGCGATGTCCCCTTGTCACTCTGGTGTCCCCCTGTCTCCTGGCTGTCCCTGCTGTCCCCTGGCTGTCCCTCTCTGTCCCCTGATGTCCCCACTGTCCCCTGTCTGTCCCTGCTGTCCGTTTGTCCTTCTCTGTCCCTGCTGTCCCTGTCAATCCATGTGACATCCTTCTGTCCCCTGGTGTCCCCACTGTCCCCATCCCTGTCCCTGCTGTCCCCAGGATGCTGTCCCTGTCCCCACAGTCCCTGTCCCACTGTCCCTGGTGCTGTCCCTGTCCCCACTGTCCCTGTCCCCTCTGTCTCTGTCCGTGTCCCCTGTCCCCATCCCTGGCACTGTCCCCTGTCCCCAGGACACTGTCCCTGTGTCCCTGACACTGTCCCCTGTGTCCTTTGTCCCCAGGACGCTGTCCCCGTGTCCTGACCGTGTCCCCTGTCCCCAGGACGCTGTCCCTGTTCCTGTGTCCCTGTCCCCATGTCTCTGTCCCCATGTCCCTGTCCCTGACGCTGTCCCTGTCCCCATGTCCCTGTCCCCGTGTCCCTGTCCCTGACACTGTCCCTGTCCTCAGGACGCTGTCCCTGTCCCCATGTCCCTGTCCCCATGTCCCTGTCCCCGTGTCCCTGTCCCTGACACTGTCCCTGTCCTCAGGACGCTGTCCCTGTCCCCATGTCCCTGTCCCCATGTCCCTGTCCCTGACGCTGTCCCTGTCCTCAGGACGCTGTCCCTGTCCCCGTGTCCCTGTTCCTGTGTCCCTGTCCCCATGTCCCTGTCCCTGAGGCTGTCCCTGCCCCATGTCCCTGTCCCCATGTCCCTGTCCCCGTGTCCCTGTCCCCATGTCCCTGTCCCTGAGCCTGTCCTTGTCTCCAGGATGCTGTCCCTTTCCCTGTGTCCCTGTCCCCATGTCCCTGTCCCTGACACTGTCCCTGTCCTCAGGACGCTGTCCCTGTTCCTGTGTCCCTGTCCCCATGTCCCTGTACCCGTGTCCCTGTTCCTGTGTCCCTGTCCCCGTGTCCCTGTCCCTGAGGCTGTCCCTGTCCCCATGTCCCTGTCCCCGTGTCCCTGTCCCCGTGTCCCTGTCCCTGAGGCTGTCCTTGTCTCCAGGATGCTGTCCCTGTCCCTGTGTCCCTGTCTCCATGTCCCTGTCCCCCTGTCCCTGACACTGTCCCTGTCCTCAGGATGCTGTCCCTGTACCCGTGTCCCTGTTCCTGTGTCCCTGTCCCCATGTCCCTGTCCCCGTGTCCCTGTCCCTGAGGCTGTCCTTGTCTCCAGGATGCTGTCCCTGTCCCTGTGTCCCTGTCTCCATGTCCCTGTCCCCCTGTCCCTGACACTGTCCCTGTCCTCAGGATGCTGTCCCTGTACCCGTGTCCCTGTTCCTGTGTCCCTGTCCCCATGTCCCTGTCCCCGTGTCCCTGTCCCCGTGTCCCTGTCCCTGAGGCTGTCCTTGTCTCCAGGATGCTGTCCCTGTCCCTATGTCCCTGTCCCTGAGGCTGTCCCTGTCCCCGTGTCCCTGTCCCCATGTCCCTGTCCCCGTGTCCTGTCCCCGTGTCCCTGTCCCTGACGCTGTCCCTGTCCCCAGGATGCTGTCCCTGTTCCTGTGTCCCTGTCCCCATGTCCCTGTCCCCATGTCCCTGTCCCTGAGGCTGTCCCTGTCCTCAGGACGCTGTCCCTATCCCCGTGTCCCTGTCCCCATGTCCCTATCCCCGTGTCCCTGTCCCTGAGGCTGTCCCTGTCCCCATGTCCCTGTCCCCATGTCCCTGTCCCTGTGGCCCTGTCCCTGTGGCCCTGTCCCCGTGTCCCTGAGGCTGTCCCTGTCCCCAGGACGCTGTCCCTGTCCCCGTGTCCCTGTCCCCCTGTCCCTGTCCCCATGTCCCTGTTCCTGACGCTGTCCCTGTCCCCATGTCCCTGTCCCTGTGGCGCTGTCCCTGTGGCCCTGTCCCCGTGTCCCTGAGGCTGTCCCTGTCCCCAGGACGCTGTCCCTGTCCCCGTGTCCCTGTCCCTGACGCTGTCCCTGTCCCCAGGACGCCGTGCGGGTGCTGGCCAAGGACCTGGTGCGCACGCGGCGCTACGAGCGCAAGTTCATCGCCATGAGAGCCAACGTGCAGGGGGTGGCACTGCGCGTGCAGACCCTGAAATCCCACAGCGCCATGGCCAGCGCCATGCGGGGGGTGACACGGGCCATGGCCACCATGAACCGCCAGGTGAGTCACCTGTGTCACCGTGTGTCACCGTGTGTCACTGTGGCACTGTGGCACCTGTGTGTCACCGTGTGTGACTGTGTCACCTGACGTGTCACCTGTGTCACCTGGGGTCACCAGGGCCATGGCCACCATGAACCGGCAGGTGAGGTCGCCTGTGTCACCCGTGTGTTCCCTGTGTCACCTGGGGTATCACCTGTGTCACCTGGGGTGTCACCTGGGTCACGGTGGCACCATGGACACAGGTGGGGTCACCTGGGTCACCTGGAGGGTCACTGTCACCTGGGGTGTCCCCTGTGTATCATCTGGGATATCACCTGTGTCACTGTGTCACCTGGGATATCCCCTGTGTCACCTGGGGTGTCCCCTGTGTCACCTGGGGTGTCACCTGTGTCCCCTGTGTCACCTGGGGTGTCACCTGTGTCCCCTGTGTCACCTGGGTTGTCCCCTGTGTCACCTGGGCTATCCCCTGTGTCACCTGGGGTGTCCCCTGTGTCACCTGGGATGTCCCCTGTGTCACCTGGGGTGCCCCCTATGTCACCTGGGGTGTCCCCTGTGTCACCTGGGGTGTCCCCTGTGTCACCTGGGATATCCCCTGTGTCACCTGGGGTGCCCCCTGTGTCACCTGGGCTATCCCCTGTGTCACCTGGGGTGTCCCCTGTGTCACCTGGGGTGCCCCCTGTGTCACCTGGGATATCCCCTGTGTCACCTGGGATGTCCCCTGTGTCACCTGGGGTGTCCCCTGTGTCACCTGGGCTATCCCCTGTGTCACCTGGGATGTCCCCTGTGTCACCTGGGGTGTCCCCTGTGTCACCTGGGGTGCCCCCTGTGTCACCTGGGCTATCCCCTGTGTCACCTGGGGTGCCCCCTGTGTCACCTGGGGTGTCCCCTGTGTCACCTGGGATATCCCCTGTGTCACCTGGGGTGTCCCCTGTGTCACCTGGGGTGTCCCCTGTGTCACCTGGGATATCCCCTGTGTCACCTGGGGTGTCACCTGTGTCACCTGGGGTGCCCCCTGTGTCACCTGGGGTGTCCCCTGTGTCACCTGGGGTGTCCCCTGTGTCACCTGGGATATCCCCTGTGTCACCTGGGGTGTCACGTGGGTCACGGTGGCACCACGGACACAGGTGGGAGTGCCGGGGTCACCTGGGTGTCCCCACTGCCACGCTGGTGTCCCTGTGGTCACCGTGTTGTCCCCTGCGTGTCCCCTCAGTATCTCCATCGTCCCCATTGTCCCCTCGTTGTCCCCGCTGTCGCCGTGTGTCCCCAATGTCCCTTGTGTCCCCATTGTCCCCAGTGTCCTCAATGTCCTCAATGTCCCCGATGTCTCCAGTGTCCCCACTGTCCCCAGTGTCTCTGATGTCACTGATGTCCCCAGTCCCCCCAGTGTCCCTTGCTCCCCTGTGTCCCCATTGTCCCCGCTGTCCCCAATGTCCCCAGTATCCCCAGTGTCCCCAATGTCCCCTCAGTGTCCCCAATGTCACCAATGTCCCCAGTATCCCCAGTGTCCCCAATGTCCCCTCAGTGTCCCCAATGTCCCCAATGTCCCCAGTATCCCCAGTGTCCCCAATGTCCCCTATGTCCTCAGTGTCCCCACTGTCTCCAGTGTCCCCCAGTGTCCTCAATGTCCCCAGTGTCCCCAATGTCCCCTCAGTGTCCCCAATGTCCCCCAGTGTTCCCAGTGTCCCAATTGTCCCCTCAGTGTCCCCAGTGTCCCCCAGTGTTCCCAGTGTCCCCACTGTCCCCAATGTCCCCCAGTGTCCCCAGTGTCCCCATTGTCCCCAGTGTGCCCATTGTCCCCTCAGGGTCCCCAATGTCCCCTCAGGGTCCCCAATGTCCCCCAGTGTCCCCATTGTCCCCTCAGTGTCCCCAGTGTCCCCAGTGTCCCCTCAGTGTCCCCATTGTCCCCTCAGTGTCCCCAGTGTCCCCAGTGTCCCCGATGTCCCCACTGTCCCCTGATGTCCCCACTGTCCCCAGCTGAAGCTGCCGCAGATCCAGCGCATCCTGCTGGAGTTCCAGAAGCAGTCGGAGCTCATGGACATGAAGGAGGAGCTGATGAGCGACGCCATCGACGATGCTCTCGGGGACGAGGACGACGAGGACGAGAGGTGGGGACACCTGGGGACACCTGGGAGGACACCTTGGGGACACCAAGGGACAGCTGGGGACAGCTGGGGCGACAGCTGGGGGCACCTGGGGGACACTTAGGGACATCAGGGGACACTTAGGGACACCCAGGGGACACTCCTGGGGACACGTGGGGACACGGGGCATGGGGCACAGAGGGGACACAGGGACGGAGCAGGTCCAGTGTGTCCCAGTTTGTCCCAGTCTGTCCCAGTCCATCCCAGTCCCTCCCAGTCCATCCCGGTCCGTCCCAGTCTGTGGCAGTGTCCCCAGTCTCAGTGTCCCTGTCCCCGCAGTGACACCATGGTGTCCCAGTCCGTCCCAGTCCGTCTCAGTCTGTCCCAGTCTGTCCCAGTCTCAGTGTCCCTGTCCCCGCAGTGACGCCGTGGTGTCCCAGTTTGTCCCAGTCCATCCCAGTCCGTCCCAGTGTGTCCCAGTCTCAGTGTCCCTGTCCCCGCAGTGATGCTGTGGTGTCCCAGTCCATCCCAGTTCATCCCAGTCTGTCCCAGTTTGTCCCAGTCTGTCCCAGTCTCAGTGTCCCTGTCCCCGCAGTGACACCGTGGTGTTGTAGTGTCCCCCAGTGTGTCCCAGTCCATCCCAGTCCATCCCAGTCCATCCCAGTCCGTCCCAGTCTCAGTGTCCCTGTCCCCGCAGTGACACCATGGTGTCCCAGTTTGTCCCAGTCCATCCCAGTCCATCCCAGTCCGTCCAGTCTGTCCCAGTGTCCCCAGTCTCAGTGTCCCCGTCCCCGCAGTGACGCCGTGGTGTCCCAGTCCGTCCCAGTCCATCCCAGTCTGTCCCAGTCTGTCCCAGTGTCCCCATTCTCAGTGTCCTTGTCCCCGCAGTGACACGGTGGTTTCGCAGTGTCCCCCAGTCCATCCCAGTCTGTCCCAGTTTGTCCCAATCTGTCCCAGTCCATCCCAGTCCATCCCAGTCTGTCCCAGTGTGTCCCAGTTAGTCCCAATCCGTCCCATTCCATCCCAGTCTGTCCCAGTGTCCCCAGTCCCAGTCCGTCCCTGTCCCCGCAGTGATACCGTGGTGTCCCAGTCCATCCCAGTCCATCCCAGTCCGTCCCAGTGTGTCCCAGTCCGTCCCAGTGTGTCCCAGTCCGTCCCAGTCTGTCCCAGTCCATCCCACTCCGTCCCAGTCCATCCCAGTCCGTCCCAGTTTGTCCCAGTCTGTCCCAGTTTGTCCCAGTGTGTCCCAGTCCGTCCCAGTCCGTCCCAGTGTCCCCAGTCTCAGTGTCCCCGTCCCCGCAGTGACACCATGGTGTCCCAGTCCATCCCAGTCCGTCCCAGTCCGTCCCAGTCCGTCCCAGTCCATCCCAGTCCGTCCCAGTCCATCCCAGTCCATCCCAGTGTGTCCCAGTCCGTCCCAGTGTGTCCCAGTCCATCCCAGTCCGTCCCAGTCCATCCCAGTCCGTCCCAGTTTGTCCCAGTGTGTCCCAGTTTGTCCCAGTGTGTCCCAGTCCGTCCCAGTGTCCCCAGTCTCAGTGTCCCTGTCCCCGCAGTGACACCGTGGTGTCCCAGTCCATCCCAGTCCGTCCCAGTGTGTCCCAGTCCGTCCCAGTCTGTCCCAGTCCATCCCACTCCGTCCCAGTCCATCCCAGTCCGTCCCAGTGTGTCCCAGTCTGTCCCAGTCCGTCCCAGTCTGTCCCAGTCCGTCCCAGTCCATCCCAGTCCGTCCCAGTCCGTCCCAGTCTCAGTGTCCCTGTCCCCGCAGTGACGCTGTGGTGTCCCTGTTTGTCCCAGTCCATCCCAGTCTATCCCGGTCCGTCCCAGTCTGTCCCAGTCCGTCCCAGTCCATCCCAGTCCATCCCAGTCCATCCCAGTCCGTCCCAGTCTCAGTGTCCCTGTCCCCGCAGTGACGCTGTGGTGTCCCAGTCCATCCCAGTCCATCCCAGTCCGTCCCAGTCCGTCCCAGTCCGTCCCAGTGTGTCCCAGTCTCAGTGTCCCTGTCCCCGCGGTGACGCTGTGGTGTCCCAGTCCATCCCAGTTCATCCCAGTCCATCCCAGTCCGTCCCAGTCTGTCCCAGTCCATCCCAGTTCCCCCCAGTCCATCCCAGTCTATCCCGGTCCGTCCCAGTCTGTCCCAGTCCATCCCAGTCTGTCCCAGTCCATCCCAGTTTGTCCCAGTCCATCCCAGTCTGTCCCAGTCCATCCCAGTCTCAGTGTCCCTGTCCCCGCAGTGACGCCGTGGTGTCGCAGTCCATCCCAGTCCATCCCAGTCCCTCCCAGTCCATCCCAGTCCATCCCAGTCCATCCCAGTCTGTCCCAGTCCGTCCCAGTCTCAGTGTCCCTGTCCCCGCAGTGACGCCGTGGTGTCGCAGGTCCTGGACGAGCTGGGGCTGAACCTGACGGAGGAGCTGGCCAGTGAGCGGGGCTGGGGGACTGGGATTGCGGCATTTTGGGAGGGTTTTCGGGGATTTGGGGCAGGTTTGGGGGATTTTGGGGGGATTTAGGGAGGATTTTGGGGGGTTTTGGGGGATTTTGAGGGATTTTGGGAGGAATTGGAGGGATTTTGGGAGGATTTTCAGGGATTTTGGGCAGTTTTGGGGGATTTTGGGGGGATTTAGGGAGGATTTGGGAGGATTTTGGGGGGTTTGGGGGGATTTTGGGAGGAATTGGAGGGATTTTGGGAGGATTTTCGGGGATTTTGGGCAGTTTTGGGGGGATTTAGGGAGGATTTGGGAGGATTTTGGGGGGTTTTGAGGGATTTTGGGAGGAATTGGAGGGATTTTGGGAGGATTTTCGGGGATTTTGGGCAGTTTTGGGGGATTTTGGGGGGGTTTAGGGAGGATTTTGGGGGGTTTTGGGGGATTTTGGGAGGAGTTGGAGGGATTTTGGGAGGATTTTCGGGGATTTGGGGCAGTTTTGGGGGATTTTGGGGGGATTTAGGGAGGATTTGGGCGGCTTTTGGGAGGATAGTGGGGGATTTTAGACAGTTTTGGGGAGGTTTGGGGGATTTTGGGAGGATTTTGGGAGGATTTTTGGGGGGTTTTGGGGGGATTTTGAGGGATTTTGGGGGGAGTGGGGGGGTTTTGGGAGGATCTTTGGGGGGATTTTGGGGGAATTTGGGGGATTTTGGGGGGATTTGGGGATAATATTGGAGGATTTGGGGAGGATGTTGGGGGGATTTTGGGGCATTTTTGGGGGATTTGGGGAGAATTTTGGGCGATTTTGGGAGGATGTTGCGGGGATTTGGGGGATTTTGGGGGAATTTTGAGAGATTTGGGGGATTTTGAGGCATATTTGGGGATTTTGGGGAGATTTTTGGGAGGACTTTTGGGGGATTTGGGGGCATTTTTGGGGAGTTTGGGAGGATTTTGGGGAGTTTGGATGGTTTTTGGGGGATTTTGGGGGGATTTTGTGTGGAAGTTCCAGGGCAATTTGGGGGGATTTGGGGAATTTGGGAGGATTTTGGAGGATTTTGGAGGATTTTGAGGGATTTGGGGGGGGATTTGGGGGAATCTGGGGAGTCTGGCAGGAATTTGGGGTACATTGGGGGTTTTGGGGGGATTTTGGGGAGTCTGGGAGGGCTTTGGAGGGATTTTGGGAGGATTTTGGGATATTTGAAAATTGTTGAGGAGCCTGGAAGGGGTTTGGGAGGGTTTTGGGGGAATTTTGGGGGATTTGGGAGGACTTTGGAATTTTGGGGGATTTTGGGGAGATTTCAGGGGATTTGGGGGGAGTCTGGGGGATTTATGGTGGAATTTGAGGGAATTTTAGGAGGAATTTTGGGGAATTTGTGGGATTTAGTGACATTTGCGGGTATTTTGGGAGGATTTGGGGGATTTTGGGGGGATTTTGAGGGAATTTTTTGGGATTTCAAGGACATTTTGTGGGGATTTAAGGGCTCGGGGTGGGCGTTTGGGGGATCTCGGGAGGGATTTGGGAGAATCTGGGGACATTTGGGACATCCTGGGTGGAATCTGGGAAATCCTGGATGGAATCTGGGGGAATGTGGGGACGTTTGGGATATCTGGGGACATTTGGGATCCTGGACAGGATTTGGGGCCATTTTTGGGACATTTTTGGGATTTGGGAAGCGTTGATTTTGGGGCATTGGCGGGTGGATTTTGGGATAATCTCAAGGGCATTTCTGGAGATTTTGGGATAATCTGCGTGGGATTTGGGGTTATTGGGATTTTGGGATAACCTGTGCGGGATTTTGGGGTCAATGGGATTTTGGGATAATCTGGGTGGGATTTTGGGGTAGTGGGATTTTTGGGGTACTCTTTGTGGGATTTTGGGATAACCTGGATGGGATTTTGGGGTTAATGGGATTTTGGGATAATCTGGGTGGAATTTTGGGATAATCTGGGTGGGATTTGGGGTTAATGGGATTTTGGGATAATCTGGGTGGGATTTTGGGGTAGTGGGATTTTTGGGGTACTCTTTGTGGGATTTTGGGATAATCTGGGTGGGATTTCGGGGTTAATGGGATTTTGGGATAATCTGGGTGGGATTTTGGGATAATCTGGGTGGGATTTTGGGGTTAATGGGATTTTATGATAATCTGGGTGGGATTTTGGGGTACTCAGGGATTTTGGGGTGCTCTTTGTGGGATTTTGATTAATCTGTGTGGGATGGTTTGGGTTTTGGGATAACCCGTGTCTGTGTGGGATGGTTTGGGTTTTTGGGATAACCCGTGTCTGTGTGGGATGGTTTGGTTTTTGGGATAACCCGTGTCTGTGTGGGATGGTTTGGGGTTTTTGGATAACCCGTGTCTGTGTGGGATGGTTTGGGTTTTTGGGATAACCCGTGTGGGATGGTTTGGGTTTTTGGGATAACCCGTGTGGGATGGTTTGGGGTTTTTGGGATAACCCGTGTCTGTGTGGGATGGTTTGGGGTTTTTGTGATAACCCGTGTGGAATGGTTTGGGTTTTGGGATAACCCATGTGGGATGGTTTGGGTTTTTGGGATAACCCGTGTGGGATGGTTTGGGGTTTTGGGATAACCCGTGTCTGTGTGGGATGGTTTGGGGTTTTGGGATAACCCGTGTGGGATGGTTTGGGTTTTGGGATAACCCCTGTGGGATGGTTTGGGTTTTTGGGATAACCCATGTGGGATGGTTTGGGGTTTTGGGATAACCTCTGTGGGATGGTTTGGGGTTTTGGGATAACCTCTGTGGGATGGTTTGGGGTTTTGGGATAACCCGTGTCTATGCGGGATGGTTTGGGGTTTTGGGATAACCTCTGTGGGATGGTTTGGGGTTTTGGGATAACCCGTGTCTATGCGGGATGGTTTGGGGTTTTGGGATAACCCGTGTCTGTGTGGGATGGTTTGGGGTTTTAGGATAACCCGTGTGGGATGGTTTGGGTTTTGGGATAACCCGTGTGAGGTGGTTTGGGTTTTTGGGATAACCCGTGTCTGTGTGGGATGGTTTGGGGTTTTGGGATAACCCGTGTGGGATGGTTTGGGGTTTTGGGATAACCCATGTGGGATGGTTTGGGGTTTTGGGATAACCAGTGTCTGTGTGGGATGGTTTGGGTTTTTTGGATAACCCGTGTCTGTGTGGGATGGTTTGGGTTTTGGGATAACCCATGTGGGATGGTTTGGGGTTTTGGGATAACCCGTGTGAGGTGGTTTGGGTTTTTGGGATAACCCGTGTCTGTGTGGGATGGTTTGGGTTTTGGGATAACCCGTGTCTGTGTGGGATGGTTTGGGTTTTAGGGTAACCCATGTGGGATGGTTTGGGGTTGGGTTGTCCCCTCAGTGTCCCCTGAGCATCCCTGTGTCTGTGTGGGATGGTTTGGGTTTTGGGATAACCCATGTGGGATGGTTTGGGTTTTTGGGATAAGCCGTGTGGGATGGTTGGGGTTTTTGGGATAACCTCTGTGGGATGATTTGGGTTTTGGGATAACCTCTGTGGGATGGTTTGGGGTTGGTTGTCCCCTCAGTGTCCCCTGAGCGTCCCCGTGTCCGTGTCCATCCCCAGCTCTGCCGGCCCCGGGCGGGTCTCTGGCGGCGGGCGAGGGGCGCGGTGGCGCCGAGGCCGCCGCGGCCGCTTTGGCCGACGCCGACGCCGACCTGGAGGAGCGGCTGAAGAACCTGCGCCGGGACTGAGCCCCGCGGTCCCCGCGCGCCCTTTGGGATTCTTTGGGCTTTCTTTGGGGTTTTCGCATTTTTTGGGATTTTTTTCTGGTTTTTTCTGTTTTTTTTTTTATTTTTTTCTGATTTTTTCCTGTTTTTTTCTGATTTTTCGGCATTTTTCACCATCACAAAGCGGGGATTTTGCCCCTTTATTCCGATTTTTGGGGGGATGTTCCGGTCTCTGCCCCACTCCTGGGAACCCCCGAAGTCTGACCCCCTTTATTTGGGATCTCCCCCAATTTTTGGGATTTTTTTGGCATTTATTGCTGATTTTTTTGGGATTTTTCACCATCACAGAGGGGGGATTTTGCCTCTTTATTCCAATTTTTGGGGGAGATTTTCTGGTCCTGCCTCACTCTTGGGACCCTCCAAAATCTGAGCCCCTTTATTTGGGATTTCTGCAGGTTTTGGGATTTTTCTGGATTTTTTTCTGAATTTTTTTTTTATTTTTGGGATTTTTTGGGGGGGTTTTTTCTGATTTTTTGGGGATTTTTTGGGATTTTTCACCATCCCAGAGAGGGGATTTTCCCCCTTTATTCCGATTTTTTGGAGTGGTTTTGGGATTGTGACCCCCCCAAGTGGGATTTCCCCGTTTTGAGTTTTTTTGGGGTTTTCTCCCCTTTTATTTGGGATTTCTCCCCTTTTACTTGGGATTTTCACTCTTTATTTGGGATTTTCCTCCTTATTTCAGATTTTTTGGGATTTTTGGCCACCCCAGGGGGATTTTCCCCTTTTATTTGGGATTTTCCTGCTTTATTTAGGATTCCCCCCATTTTTTGGGATTTCCCCCCTTTTTTGGGGGATTTCCCCTTTTTTGGGGGGGATTTCCACTCTTTTTTTGGGGTTTCCACTCTTTATTTAGGATTTCCCCCTTTTTTGGGTGATTTTCACTTTTTTTTTTTGGGATTTCCATTCTATTTTTGGGATTTTCACTCTTTATTTAAGATTTCCTTTTTTTTGGGATTTCCCCCCCTTTTTTTGGAGTTTTTTGACCCCCCTGGGGTCTCTCCCCCCTTTTTTTGGGCTCTTTCCCCCTTTTTTGGGACGCTGACACTACTTTGGGGTAAATTCCCCCTTTTTTGGGGTCTTTCCCCCCTTTTCTGGGTCTTTCTCCCATTTTTGGGGTTTTTTCCCCATTTTTGGGCTCCCCCCCAATAAAGTTTCCTTGGACCTGCGGCGGCTCCGGTTCCTTCCCAGTTTGGGACTGGGAGCACTGGGAGGGGGGAGGGGCACTGGGGGGGGGGAGGCGTTTGGGATTTTGGGGGATTTTTGGGGACAATTTGGGGTCGGGGGTGGCAAACCCCAAAATTTGAATTTTTGAGCGGGAAAACCCCAAAATTGGGAATTTTCCGAATGCCCTGGGCGGACTTTTGGGGTCTCTGGGGCCATTTTGGGTTCATTTTATGGGGTTTTGGTTTTTTTGTGGGGTTTGGGTTCATTCTGTGGGGTTTGGGTTCATTTTGTGGGGTTTTGGTTTTTTTGTGGGGTTTGGGTCCATTTTGTGGGGTTTGGGTTTATTTCCTGAGGTTTTGGGTTTTTTGTAGGTTTTGGGTTTATTTTGGGGTGTTTGGGGTTTTTTTTGTGGGGTTTGGGTTCATTCTGTGGGGTTTGGGTTCATTTTGTGGGGTTTTGGTTTTTTTGTGGGGTTTGGATTATTTTGGGGGATTTTGGTTCATTTTGGGGGGTTTGGATTCAATTTATGGGGTTTTGGGTATTTTTTGGGTTTTGGGTTCATTTTGTGGAGTTTGGGTTTGTTTTGTAGGGTTTGGGTCATTTTATGGGATTTTGGTTCATTTCATGGGATTTTGGGCGGTATTTTAGGGTCTCTCAATGATTTTGGGGCTGTTTTGGCTCTTTTTTTGGAGGTCTTTCGTTAAAAAACAAAAAGATTTTTTCAAACCTCACCCTGGGAAAAGCAGAAATTCTTGAATTTCCCCCCAAAAATCGCTGATTTCTTGATGCCGTTTTGGGGTTTTTGACCTTTCCGAGCCTCGAATTTAAAAAAAAAAAAACCTGAAAAGTGAAGTGAAAAATCCTCAAAAAGCGGAAAAATCGCCCACAAAAAATCCCACTTCTGCTTTTTGGGCTTTTTTTTGCTTTTTTTTGCATTTTTGACGTTTTTCCGGGGAGGTTTTTGGGGCGGTATTGGGGCTCAAATCACTCCAAAAACCCCAAAATCGGCTGAGAAACCCCCAAAAAAGGGATTTTCTCAGGAACAGGCGCGCAGGTGAGGGGGGACCCCAAAATTCGGAGTCTGGGGAGCGCCAAAATGGGGATTTGGGAAGGAAAACCCCAAAAATCGGAGCTGGGGAACCCCAAAATGCAGATTTGGGGAAGGGGAGCCCCAAAAATCGGAGTTTTGGGTTTAGGGAACCCCAAAATTTGGAGGCAGGGAGCCCAAAAATGTGAATTTGGGGAGGGGGAGCCCCAAAATTTGAAGGGAGCGAGGAACAAAAAAGGGGATTTTGGGCAAAAGGGACCCAAAACGGGGATTTGGGGAAAGGGAGCCCCAAAATTGGAAGAGGCGGTGCCAAAAATGTGAATTTTGGTTGAAGGCGCCCCAAAAATTACAGGGGGAGACCCAAAAAATGTGAATTTTGGGAGAGGGGACCCCAAATTTGGAGCTTGAGAATCCCAAAATGTGAATTTGGGGAGGGGAAAACCCAAAATTGTTATCAGGGAATGCCCCAAAATTCAGATTTTTGGGGTGGGAACCCCAAAATTGAAGCTGGGAATTGGGGGAGCCCCAAAATTTGGAGGGAGGGAGGAACAAAAAAATGGGATTTTGGGCAAAACGGGCCCCAAAAGGGGGATTTGGGGCAGGGGAGCCCCAAAATTTGGAGTTTTGATCTTGAGGAACCCCAAGTTTGGAGCCAGGGAGCCCCAGAAATGTGAATTTGGGGAGAGGAACCCCAAAATTTGAAGGGAGGGAAGCACAAAAAATGGGATTTGGGGCAAAAGGGACCCAAATGGGGGAGGCTTGGGCGGGGTTTGGGGGAAAATTCCGGATTTTTCCGCAGCCTCCGGAGCGATGGCGCCGCGCCAGGTACGGTCCGGGCCCCCGGGAAGTTCTGGGGATTTGCAGTCATTTTCTGGGGGGGAAGAAAAAAAAGAAAAGGGGAATTTCTTTTCCCCAGCGCTGAGAAATTGCAGCTTTTTGAATTTTTGATTTTTTAAATTTGAGGTTTTATCGTTAATTTTAATTTTTTTAATTTTGAATGACTTGTTTATGCTTTTGAGGTTTTTACTTTTTTTTTGTTTTAATTTTTTAATTTTAAAAATATTTTAATTTTTAAATATTTAGAATTTTAAAATTTTTAATTTTTAACTTTTAACATTCTGTGGTTTCGTTTTAAAATTTTTCATTTTTAGGTTTAAAAGTTTTAATGATTTCATTTTAATCGAATTTTTAATGTTTTAATTTTTAATATTGTCATTTTCTGTTTTAAAATTATTTATTTTTAATTTTTAATATTTTAATTTTCAATTTCTAATTATTAATTTTCTAATTCTTAATTTGAAAGTTATTGATATTTTAATTTCAAAATTTTAATTTCCAATTTTTAATGTTTTAATTTTTCAATTCATTTTAAAATTTTTTATTTTTTTAATTATCAATTCTTAATGTTTTAATTTTTTAATTTATTTTTTATTTTTTATTATCTTGAATTTTCAATTTTTTATGTTTTAATTTTTATTTTTTATTATTTAATTTTTAATTTTTAAAATTTTTAATGTTTTTAATTAAAAATATTTGATTTTTAAATGTTTAATTTAATTTATTTTAATTTAATTATATTTTATTAATTTTAAACAAAAAATCCCTGAACTCGGGGAACTTTGGGGTCGGGTTTGGGGTCGGGGTTTGGGGTCGGGATTTGGGATCGGGTTTGGGGTTGGGATTTGGGATTGGGTTTCGGGTTGGGATTTGGGGTCGGGTTTGGGATCGGGTTTGGGGTTGGAATTTGGGGTCGGGTTTCGGGTTCGGTTTGGGGTCGGGGTTTGGGGCCGGGGTTGGGATTTGGGGTCGGGTTTGGGGTCGGGTTTGGGGTTGGGATTTGGGGTCGGGTTTGGGATCGGGTTTGGGGTCGGGTTTGGGGTCGGGGTTTGGGGTCGGGTTTGGGGTTGGGATTTGGGGTCGGGTTTGGGGCCGGGTTTGGGGTTGGGTTTGGAATCGGGTTTGGGGTTGGCATTTGGGGTCAGGTTTCGGGTTGGGTTTGGGGTCGGGATTTGGGGCCGGGTTTGGGGTTGGGATTTGGGGTCGGGTTTCGGGTTCGGTTTGGGGTCGGGGTTTGGGGCCGGGTTTGGGGTTGGGTTTGGGGCCGGGTTTGGGGTTGGGTTTGGAATCGGGTTTCGGGTTGGGTTTGGGATCAGGATTTGGGGTCGGGTTTGGGGTCGAGTTTGGAATTGGGTTTGGAATCGGGTTTGGGGTCGGGATCTGGGGTCGGGTTTGGGGTTTTGTTTGGGATCCGGTTTGGAATTGGGTTTCGGGTCGGGTTTGGGGGTTGGGTTTTGGGGTTGGGTTTGGGGTCGGATTTGGGGTCAGGTTTAGGGTTGGGTTTAGGGTCGGGCTTGGGGTTGGGCTTGGGGTCGGGTTTAGGGTTGGGATTTGGGTTTGGGATTGGGTTAGGGGTCGGGATTTGGGGTTGGGTTTGGGATTTGGGGTTGGGATTTGGGGTCGGGTTTTGGGGTTGGGTTTGGGGTTGGGTTTGGAATCGGGTTTGGGGTCGGGGTCTGGGGTCGGGATTTGGGGTCAGGGTTTGGGGTTGGGATTTGGGGTCGGGTTTGGGGTTGGGATTTGGGGTCGGGTTTGGGGTCAGGTTTGGGGTTGGTATTTGGGGTCAGGTTTGGGGTCAGGTTTGGGGTCGCGTTTAGGGTTGGGCTTGGGGTTAGGCTTGGGGTCGCGTTTAGGGTTGGGCTTGGGGTTAGGCTTGGGGTCGGGTTTGGGGTTGGGATTTGGGGTTGGGTTTGGTATCAGATTTGGGGTTGGGTTTGGGATCAGGTTTGGAATCGGGTTTGGAATCGGGTTTGGGGTCGGTGTTTGGGGTCGGGTTTGGGGTTGGGGTTTGGGGTCGGGATTTGGCGTTGGGTTTGGGATCAGATTTGGGGTTGGGTTTGGGGTCAGGTTTGGAATCGGGTTTGGGGTCGGTGTTTGGGGTCGGGTTTGGGGTTGGGGTTTGGGGTCGGGATTTGGCGTTGGGTTTGGGATCAGATTTGGGGTTGGGTTTGGGGTCAGGTTTGGAATCGGGTTTGGGGTCGGTGTTTGGGGTCGGGTTTGGGGTCGGGGTTTGGGGTTGGGACTTGGGGTTGGGTTTGGGATCAGATTTGGGGTTGGGCTTGGGATCAGGTTTGGAATTGGGTTTGGAATTGGGTTTGGAATCGGGTTTGGGGTCGCTGTTTGGGCTCGGGTTTGGGGTCGGGATTTGGGGTCAGGGTTTGGGGTTGGTGACGGCCCCGGCTCCCCCAGGGCCTGGCGCTGCTGCTGCTGCTGCTCGTCCCGGAGGTCCCGGGGGTTTCGGGAATTTCAGGAATTTACGGAATTCCGGCGGTGCCCGCCCCGGGAAGGAACCATGAGGAGCTCCCTGGTGAGTCCTGGCCTGGAGCCCATCCCAGCATGGCCCAGTACGGACCAGTCCCTCCCAGTTCATGCCAGTCCCTCCCAATCACCTCCCAGTCCTTCCCAGCTTCTCCCAGTCCATCCCAGTCACTTCCCGTCCATCCCAGTCACTCCCAGTCCTTCCCAGTCCCCTCCCAGTCCTTCCCAGTCCATCTCAGTCCATCCCAATCCCATCCCAGTCCATTCCAGTCCTTCGCAGTCCATCCTAATCCCCCCCAGTCTATCCTAGTCCATCCCAGTCCCTCCCAATCCTATCCCAGTCCATCCCAGTCCAATCCCAATCCCATCCCACTCCATCCCAGTCCATCCCACTCCATTCCAGTCCATCCTAGTCCATCCCAGTCCCTCCCAATCCCATCCCACTCCATCCCAGTCCAATCCCAGTCCATCCCAGTCCATCCTAGTCCATCCCAGTCCCTCCCAATCCCATCCCAGTCCATTCCAGTCCCTCCCAGTCCCTCCCAATCCCATCCCACTCCATCCCACTCCATTCCAGCTCCCTCCCGGCTCCTTCCCCGCCGCCGTCGCTCCGCGGCCGCACCCTCCTGGCTCCGCTGGGTCCCGTTCAGCGGCGACATCCCGGCTGACGCCGTGTCCAGCCGGAACGGCCACTCGGGCCGCCTCGAGTTCGTCTGCGCCACGGCCGCCCGCGGCTGCAACCTGGGCGCCTTCGACCCCGCGCGCGGCGCCTTCTGCTCCTTCGCGTGGGCCGAGCGGGAGCTGCGCAGCGCCGACTTCCAGCTGCTGCTCAACCCCGGCGGCTTCGAGGCGCTCGACTGGGTGGACACGTCCTTTGGCAGCACCCCCGAGGGCGCCGTGGAGGGATGCCCCCTCACCGACCTCTTCGTGGGCCGCAGCCCGGACGGGCTGGGCAAAGCGTCCAAGGAGCAGGAGGCGCTGTTCGTGGCCGTGGACGGCGAGGAGATTTGGTACAAGTGGTACCAGGTGCTGGTGGTGCGCCAAGGCGCGGCCGGCGTCGCCATCGCCAACGTGTCCTACAACGGCAGCGCGGCGCTGGAGAGCGCGGAGGACGCGGAGCTGGCCGAGGTGACGGTGAGGAACGACGGCTGCGAGGCGGCCGCCAGATCCGTCACCTTGGAGGAGGCCACCGAGGTGGAGCACGGCTGGAGCGCCGAGCTGCCGGCGCTGGCGGCCGCCCGCGGCGTGCTCCGGGCGGCCCCGCTGATCCTGCCTGAGCAGGGCGGGTGGCACCCGGGCAATGTCACCACCGTGCCGTGGGCGGGCGGCGCCAGCGTCACCGAGTTCGTGTGGCGAAGCCACGAGGTGCGGCGGGAGATCCCGGCGCGCTCCGAGTGCGCCGTGGTTCTCCGCGGGCTCCGGCGGGAGATCCGCGTCCCCTTCTCGGCCCGGCTGACCAGGGAGTTCCGCTCCGGCCGCCCGCACCACGCCGTCGTCGCCGGCTGGGCACGGAGCCGCGCGGTCACCGGCGTCCACGCCGGCCTCGAGCGCTGCCGCCCGCTCGCTGAGCTCCCACCGTGCCCCAGCTGAGGATGAATCCCTGGAATTCCGCTTTTCCCCCCCAAAAAAACCCCGCAAATCCTTGGGAGCGCTCGGCAGCGGCGCGGCTTTTCTGTGCTTTCGGCTTTTGCGGCATAAACGTCACCCCGAAACGCAGGGAAATGGCGTTCTCTGGAGAGGTTTCCTTTTTTCTCGCCAAAAATCCAACAGCACCACCAGGGAACCCTGGAAAACCCTCGGGATTTGGGGATTTTTTTTTTTCTGAAACCAAGAAAACCCTTTGGGTTTTGGGGATTTTTTTCCTGAAACCCAGGAAAACCCTCGGGATTTGGGGATTTTTTTCTCTGAAACTCAGGAAAACCTTTGGGTTTTGGGGAATTTTTTAGTGAAACCCAGGAAAACCTTTGAGTTTTTGGGATTTTTTTCCCTGAAACCAAGGAAAACCCTTGGGATTTGGGGATTATTTTCTGAAACCTAAGAAAACCCTTTGGGTTTTAGGATTTCTTTTTCTGAAACCCAAGAAAACCCTTTGGGTTTTGGGATTTTTTTTTCCGAAACCCAGGAAAACCTTTGAGTTTGGGTCATTTTTTATGTTTTTTCTCCTTTTATTTTGGTTTTTCTCCCATATTTTTGGTTCTTCTCCCTTATTTTTGGTTCTCTTGGCAAAACCTTCATCCCTGTCCGAATGCAGGGAAAGGTGGTGTTTTCCATCTGAATTTCCCATTTCCTGCCAAAAAAGGGATTTTGGAAGCGAAGGAAAAATGGGAAAAAAGCCAAAAAAATGGATGCAAAATCTTGGGGTGGGGTGTCCCTGGGTAACTCGGGAGGGGAAAAAAATCCCAAAATTCAAGGAAAAACTCAAATTCCAAGGCTGGGGAGTGGGGGGATGTCCAGGATTTTGGGGGGTTCTGGGATTGGGGAGATCTTTGGAACAATCCAGGCTTGGGAGGCAGGAAGGGATTGGGGGTCCTGGAATTCTGAGGGGGTCCAGGGAGCTGCGGGCGAGGGAGGGATCTGGGGAGACCCCAAAGTGGGGGGAAGCAGGAATTGGGGGGTACCCTGAATTTCCCAGAAGGGATCTGGGGAAATTTCTTGGGGAAGTGGGATCATGGAGCCACCAGGTCATGGGGGACGTCCCACCACCCATGTGGCATCTCTGGGAGCAGGGAAAGGGATCATGGAGCCACCAGGTCATGGGGGATGTCCCACCACTCCTGGGATCTCCAGGGTCAGGGAATGTGATCATGGAGCCACCAGGTCATGGGGGATGTCCCACCACCCCTATGGGATCTCTGGGAGCAGGGAATGTGATCATGGAGCCACCAGCTCACAGGGGACATCTCACCACCCATGTGGGATCTCTTTGAGCAGGGAATGCGATCATGGAGCCACCAGATCATGGGGGATGTCCCACCACTCATGTGGGATCTCCAGGGTCAGGGAATGGATCATGGAGCCACCAGGTCATGGGGGACATTAAACATCAGCTCACATCCATCCTCATCCATGTCTGAGCCACCTCAGGATGGTCCTGGGGCACCACAGCGCTCCCTTGTCCAGGACCAGGGAGCCAAGATGTGGAGCCACCAGGCTCATGGGTCCCATCAGCCATGTCCTACCACCCCTGTTGGGTCTGGGGGATCAGGGAACGGGATCATGGAGCCACCAGGTCCTGGGGGACATCCCACCACCCATGTGGGATCTCCAGGGTCAGGGAACGCGATCATGGAGCCACCAGGTCCTGGGGGACATCCCACCACTCATGTGGGATCTCCAGGGTCAGGGAGTGCGATCATGGAGCCGCCAGGTCATGGAGGACATTTCACCACTCATGTGGGATACCTGGGAGCAGGGAATGGGATCATGGAGCCACCAGGTCATGGGGCACATCCAACCACCCATGTGGGAACTCTGTGAGTGGCATCCTGGAGCCACCAGCTCACGGGAGACATCAAACATCAGCTCACGTCCATCCTCATCCATGTTTGACCCACCTCGGGACGGTTCTGGGGCCACCGCATCGCTCCCATCTCCAGCACCACCGAGCCAGCATCTGGACCCACCACCCTCACGGGGCTCCGCCGCCGCCCCCCATCCCCCAGAGCTCCTCCCCACGGCCACCAACGCCCCCCGCCCGCCGTCACTTGTCCCTGGCGGCCGCCCGGGCGTGGATCCGCGCGTGCCGGGCCAGCGAGGACTTGTTGCTGAAGCTCTTGCCGCAGTGGCCGCAGGGGAAGGGCCGCTCGCCCGTGTGCGAGCGCTCGTGCACCGTCAGGTCCGCCAGGTACTTGAAGCTCTTGCCGCACGCCCGGCAGGGGTAGGGCCGCTCCTGGGTGTGGCTGCGCCGGTGCATGGTCAGGTTGGACTGCTGGCTGAAGCGCTTGCCGCAGGCCGGGCACGGGTACGGCCGCTCGCCCGTGTGCGACCGCCGGTGCTTGTTGAGGTCCGAGGGGTTGGTGAAGCTCTTCCCGCAGGCGCCGCAGCCGTACGGCCGCTCGCCGGTGTGCAGCCGCCGGTGCGTGGTCAGCGTGGACAGGTGGCCGAAGCGTTTGCCGCAGGCGCCGCAGCCGTACGGCTTCGCCCCCGTGTGCGTCCGCTCGTGGGTCTTCAGGTGGGTCAGGCGGCCGAAGGTCTTGCCGCACTGGCCGCAGGGGTACGGCCGCGCCGGCGGCTCGGCGCCGCTCCCCGCGTCCGCCGCCGCGCCTCTGGTGGGGTCTCGCCGGGTTTGGCGCCGGGGGGTTCCTCGCCGGACGTTGTGGGGGCGGTGGGGTTGGGGAAGGGGCGGCTCCGGGGCTGCGGTGGGATCTGTGGTGGGGTGAGAAGGTCCGCGGGTGGTTCCCGATGGGGAATGCCCAACGGGGGTGCGGAGGGTCCGGCTCCCACCGCTGACCTCCCAAATCAACCCCTGGGGGACCATCAGGAGAAGGGTGAGGCTGGACCTCCAGTCAGGTGGGGTTTGAGACAAGGAGATGGTTTTGGAGCCCAAGGAGGTGATTTTGTGGCCACTGAGATGCTTCTGAACCCAAAACGGATTTTGACTCAAAGGAGTTGACCCTTTGAGTTGAACCATCTTGAGTTCACCCTCTGAGCTGAAACCATCTTGTGTTTTGACCCAAGGAGATGGGTTTGGAGCCCAAGGAGATGGTTTTGACCCAATGAGATGGTTTTGACCCATGACAGTTTTGACCCAATGAGATGGTTTTGGAGCCCAAGACAGTTTTAACCCAAGGAGATGGTTTGGAGCCCAAGGAGACGGGTTTGGAGCACAAGGAGATGGTTTTGACCCAATGAGATGGTTTGGAGTCCAAGGAGATGGTTTTGGAGCCCAAGAGATGGTTTTGATCCAATGAGATGGTTTGGAGTCCAAGGAGATGGTTTTGGAGGCCAAGGAGATGGTTTGGAGCCCAATGAGATGGTTTTGGAGCCCAAGGAGATGGTTTTGGAGCCCAAGGAGATGGTTTTGACCCAATGAGATGGTTTTGACCCAAGGAGATGGTTTTGGAGCCCAAGAGATGGTTTTGACCCAATGAGATGGTTTGGAGTCCAAGGAGATGGTTTTG
>NW_027100005.1:0-93710 GCF_031753505.1 Anomalospiza imberbis
CAGAATAGACCAGTACGGACCACTATGGACCAGTACGGAGCAGAACGGACCAGTACGGAGCAGTTCGGAATACTAGGGACCAGTACGGACCACAAGGGGGCAGTACGGAGCAGTATGGACCAGTACGGACCAGGACGGACCAGTATGGACCAGTGAGGACCAGTGCGGACCAGAACCGACCAGTACGGACTAGTACGGACCACTATGGAACAGAACGTACCAGAACGGACCAGTACGAACTGGTAGGGACCAGTACGGACCGGTAGGGAACACTACGGACCAGTATGGACCAGTACGGACCAGAACGGACCAGTACGGACCACTATGGACCAGTACGGGCCAGAATGGACCAGTACGGACCACTATGGAACAGTACGGACCAGAACGGACCAGTATGGACCAGTGCGGACCAGAACAGACCAGTTACGGACCAGTACGGACCAGTATGGACCAGTGCGGACCAGTATGGACCAGTGCGGACCAGTGCGGAACAGAACGGACAAGTACGGACTAGTACGGACCACTATGGAACAGAACGTACCAGTATGGACCAGTGCGGACCAGAACAGACCAGTAATGGACCAGTATGGACCAGCACTGAACACGATGGACCAGTACAGACCAGAACGGACCAGTACGGACTACTAGTGACCAGTACGGACCACTAGGGGGCAGTACGGACCACTACGGACCAGTATGGACCAGTGCGGACCAGAACAGACCAGTGCGGACCAGTACGGACCAGTATGGACCAGTGCGGACAGGTATGGACCAGTACGGACCAGTACGGACCAGTATGGACCGGTATGGACCAGTACGGACCAGTACGGACCAGTATGGACCAGTATGGACCAGTGCGGACCAGCACGGAACACTATGGACCAATACGGACAGAATAGACCAGTACGCAACAGTACGGAATACTAGGGACCAGTACGGACCACAAGGGGGCAGTACGGATCAGTATGGACCAGTACGGACCAGGACGGACCAGTATGGACCAGTGAGGACCAGTGCGGACCAGAACCGACCAGTATGGACTAGTACGGACCACTATGGAACAGAACGTACCAGAACGGACCAGTACGGACTGGTAGAGACCAGTACGGACCGGTAGGGACCAGTATGGAACACTATGGACCAGTACGGACAAGAACGGACCAGTACGGACCAGTATGGACCAGTACAGATCAGAACGGACCAGTACGGACCACTATGGAACAGTACGGACCAGAACGGACTAGTATGGACCAGTGCGGACCAGAACAGACCAGTACGGACCAGTACGGACCAGTATGGACCAGTGCGGACCAGTATGGACCAGTGCGGACCAGTGCGGAACAGAACGGACAAGTACGGACTAGTACGGACCACTATGGAACAGAACGTACCAGTATGGACCAGTGCGGACCAGAACGGACCAGTATGGACCAGTATGGACCAGCACGGAACACTATGGACCAGTACGGACCAGAATGGACCAGTACGGACCACTATGGACCAGTACGGAGCAGAACGGACCAGTATGGACCAGTACGGACTACTAGTGACCAGTACGGACCACTAGGGGGCAGTACGGAGCAGTATGGACCAGTAATGTACGAGTGCGGACCAGTACGGACCAGTATGGACAAGTATGGACCATTGCGGACCAGAACAGACCAGTACGGACCAGTACAGACCACTATGGAACAGAACGTACCAGTATGGACCAGTGCGGACTAGAACGGACCAGTATGGACCAGTATGGACCAGCACGGAACACGATGGACCAGTACGGACCAGAACGGACCAGTACGGAACAGTATGGACCAGAACGGACCAGTATGGATTAGAGCGGACCAGTGCGGAACAGAACGGACAAGTACGGACTAGTACGGACCACTATGGAACAGAACGTACCAGTATGGACCAGTGCGGACCAGAACAGACCAGTATGGACCAGTATGGACCAGCACTGAACACGATGGACCAGTACGGACCAGAACGGACCAGTACGGACCACTATGGACCAGTGCGGGCCACAACGGACCTGTATGGACCAGTACAGACCAGGACGGACCAGTACGGACCAATATGGAACAGATCGTACCAGAACGGACCAGTATGGGCCAGTAGGGACCAGTACGGACCAGTAGGGACCAGTACGGACCACTATGGACCAGTACGGACCAGTACGGACCACTACGGACCAGTATGGACCAGAACGGACCAGTACGGACCAGTGCGGACCAGCACCGACCAATGTGGACCAGTACGGACCAGTATGGACCAGTGCGGACCAGAACGGACCCGTATGGACCAGTATGGACCAGTAGGGACCAGTACGGACCAGTACGGACTGGTATGGACCAGTACGGACCAGAACGGACCAGTACGGACCAGGACGGTCCAGAACGGACCAGTATGGACCAGTATGGACCAGTACGGACTAGTATGGACCAGTATGGACCAGTACGGACCAGAACGGACCAGAACGGACCAATAGGGAACAGTATGGACCAGTACGGACCAGTGGGGACCAGAACAGACCAGTACGGACGAGTACGGACCACTATGGTCCAGTATGGAGCAGTGCGGACCATAACAGACCAGTACGGACCAGGACGGACCAGTACGGACCAGTATGGACCAGTATGGATCAGTAGGGACCAATACGGACCAGGACGGACCAGTACGGACCAGTATGGACCAGTACGGACGACTATGGACCAGTACGGATCAGTAGGGACCAATACGGACCAGTACGGACCAGTATGGACCAGTATGGACCAGTGCGGACCAGTATGGACCAGTGCGGACCAGTGCGGAACAGAACGGACAAGTACGGACTAGTACGGACCACTATGGAACAGAACGTACCAGTATGGACCAGTGCGGACCAGAACAGACCAGTATGGACCAGTATGGACCAGCACTGAACACGATGGACCAGTACGGACCAGAACGGACCAGTACGGACCAGTATGGACCAGTGCGGGCCACAACGGACCTGTATGGACCAGTACAGACCAGGTCGGACCAGTACGGACCAATATGGAACAGATCGTACCAGAACGGACCAGTATGGGCCAGTAGGGACCAGTACGGACCAGTAGGACCAGTACGGACCACTATGGACCAGTACGGACCAGTACGGACCACTACGGACCAGTATGGACCAGAACGGACCAGTACGGACCAGTGCGGACCAGCACCGACCAATGTGGACCAGTACGGACCAGTATGGACCAGTGCGGACCAGAACGGACCCGTATGGACCAGTATGGACCAGTAGGGACCAGTACGGACCAGTACGGACTGGTATGGACCAGTACGACCAGAACGGACCAGTACGGACCAGGACGGTCCAGAACGGACCAGTATGGACCAGTATGGACCAGTACGGACTAGTATGGACCAGTATGGACCAGTACGGACCAGAACGGACCAGAACGGACCAATAGGGAACAGTATGGACCAGTACGGACCAGTGGGGACCAGAACAGACCAGTACGGACGAGTACGGACCACTATGGTCCAGTATGGAGCAGTGCGGACCATAACAGACCAGTACGGACCAGGACGGACCAGTACGGACCAGTATGGACCAGTATGGATCAGTAGGGACCAATACAGACCAGGACGGAGCAGTACGGACCAGTATGGACCAGTACGGACCACTATGGACCAGTACGGATCAGTAGGGACCAATTACGGACCAGTACGGACCAGTATGGACCAGTGCGGACCAGTACGGACCAGTATGGACAAGGGCAGACCAGAACGGACCAGTACGGACCAGCACGGAACACTATGGACCATTACGGACCAGAATAGACCAGTACGGACCACTATGGACCAGTACGGAGCAGAACGGACCAGTACGAGCAGTTCGGAATACTAGGACCAGTGCGGACCACAAGGGGGCAGTACGGAGCAGTATGGACCAGTACGGACCAGGACGGACCAGTATGGACCAGTGAGGACCAGTGCGGACCAGAACCGACCAGTACGGACTAGTACGGACCACTATGGAACAGAACGTACCAGAACGGACCAGTACGGACTGGTAGGGACCAGTACGGACCGGTAGGGAACACTACGGACCAGTATGGACCAGTACGGACCAGAACGGACCAGTACGGACCAGTATGGACCAGTACGGGCCAGAATGGACCAGTACGGACCACTATGGAACAGTACGGACCGGAACGGACCAGTATGGACCAGTGCGGACCAGAACAGACCAGTACGGACCAGTACGGACCAGTATGGACCAGTGCGGACCAGTATGGACCAGTGCGGACCAGTGCGGAACAGAACGGACAAGTACGGACTAGTGCGGACCACTATGGAACAGAACGGACCAGTATGGACCAGTGCGGACCAGAACAGACCAGTATGGACCAGTATGGACCAGCACGGAACACTATGGACCAGTACGGACCAGAATGGACCACTATGGACCAGTACGGAGCAGAACGGACCAGTACGGACCAGTACGGACTACTAGTGACCAGTACGGACCACTAGGGGGCAGTACGGAGCACTACGGACCAGTATGGACCAGTACGGACCAGTACGGACCAGTATGGACAAGGGCAGACCAGTACGGACCAGTACGGACCAGTATGGACCGGTATGGACCGGTACGGACCAGTACGGACCAGTATGGACCAGTATGGACCAGTGCGGACCAGTACGGACCAGTATCGACAAGGGCAGACCAGAACGGACCAGTACGGACCAGCACGGAACACTATGGACCAGTACGGACCAGAATAGACCAGTACGGACCACTATGGACCAGTACGGAGCAGAACGGACCAGTACGGAGCAGTACGGAATACTAGGGACCAGTACAGACCACAAGGGGGCAGTATGGAGCAGTATGGACCAGTACGGACCAGTACGGACCAGTATGGACCAGTGAGGACCAGTGCGGACCAGAACCGACCAGTACGGACTAGTACGGACCACTATGGAACAGAACGTACCAGAACGGACCAGTACGGACTGGTAGGGACCAGTACGGACCGGTAGGGACCAGTACGGAACACTATGGACCAGTACGGACAAGAACGGACCAGTACGGACCAGTATGGACCAGTACAGATCAGAACGGACCAGTACGGACCAGTATGGAACAGTACGGACCAGAACGGACCAGTATGGACCATTGCGGACCAGAACAGACCATTACGGACCAGTACGGACCAGTATGGACCAGTGCGGACCAGTATGGACCAGTGCGGACCAGTGCGGAACAGAACGGACAAGCACGGACTAGTACGGACCACTATGGAACAGAACGTACCAGTATGGACCAGTGCGGAACAGAACGGACCAGTATGGACCAGTATGGACCAGCACTGAACACGATGGACCAGTAGGGACCAGAATGGACCAGTACGGACCACTATGGACCAGTACGGAGCAGAACGGACCAGTACGGACCAGTACGGACTACTAGTGACCAGTACGGACCACTAGGGGGCAGTACGGAGCACTATGGACCAGTATGGACGAGTGCGGAACAGTACGGACCAGTAATGGACAAGGGCAGACCAAGTACGGACCAGTACGGACCAGTATGGACCGGTATGGACCGGTACGGACCAGTACGGACCAGTATGGACCAGTATGGACCAGTATGGACCAGTACGGACCAGTACGGACCAGTACGGCCAGTACGGACCAGTACGGACCATTGCGAACAGTATGGACCAGTGCGGACCAGAACGGACCGGTATGGACCAGAACAGACCAGGACGGACCAGTACGGACCAGTACGGACCAGAACGGACCAATAGGGACCACTACGGACAAGTATGGACTAGTATGGACCAGTATGGACCAGTACGGACCAGTACGGACCAGTATGGACCAGTACGGACCAGTATGGACCAGTGCGGACCAGAACGGACCAGTATGGACCAGTATGGACCAGTATGGATCAGTAGGGAACAATACGGACCAGTATGGACCAGTACAGACCAGTATGGACCAGTGCGGACCACTATGGACCAGTACGGACCAGTATGGACCAGTATGGACCAGTACGGACCAGTATGGACCAGTGCGGACCAGAACGGACCAGTATGGACCAGTATGGATCAGTAGGGACCAATACGGACCAGGACGGACCAATACGGACCAGGACGGACCAGTACGGACCAGTGCGGACCAGTATGGACCTGAACGGACCAGTACGGACAAGTATGGACCATTGCGGACCAGTACAGACCAGTACGGACCAGTGCGGACCAGAACGGACCAGTATGGACCAGTATGGACCAGCACGGAACACGATGGACCAGTACGGACCAGAACGGACCAGTACGGAACAGTATGGACCAGAACGGACCAGTACGGACAAGTATGGACCAGTGCGGACCAGTACGGACCAGTACGGACCAGTACGGACCAGTATGGACCAGTGCGGACCAGTATGGACCAGTGCGGACCAGTGCGGAACAGAACGGACAAGTACGGACTAGTACGGACCACTATGGAACAGAACGTACCAGTATGGACCAGTGCGGACCAGAACAGACCAGTATGGACCAGTATGGACCAGCACTGAACACGATGGACCAGTACGGACCAGAACGGACCCGTACGGACCACTATGAACCAGTGCGGGCCACAACGGACCTGTATGGACCAGTACAGACCAGGACGGACCAGTACGGACCAATATGGAACAGAACGTACCAGAACCGGACCAGTATGGGCCAGTACGGACCAGTACGGACCAGTAGGGACCAGTACGGACCACTATGGACCAGTACGGACCAGTACGGACCACTACGGACCAGTATGGACCAGAACGGACCAGTACGGACCAGTATGGACCAGTACCGACCAATGTGGACCAGTACGGACCAGTATGGACCAGTGCGGACCAGAACGGACCCGTATGGACCAGTATGGACCAGTAGGGACCAATACGGACCAGTACGGACTAGTATGGACCAGTACGGACCAGAACGGACCAGTACGGACCAGTATGGACCAGTACGGACCAGTATGGATTAGAGCGGACCTGTACGGACCAGTACGGACCAGTACGGACCAGTATGGACCAGTGCGGACCAGTACGGACCAGTATGGACCAGTGCGGACTGGAACGGACCATTGTGGACCAGTACGGACCAGTATGGACCAGTACGGACCAGTATGGACCAGAGCGGACCAGTACGGACCAGTAGGGACAGTACGGACCGCTATGGACCCGTACGGACCAGAACGGACCAGTACGGACCACTATGGACTACTAGTGACCAGTATGGATCACTAGGGGGCAGTACGGAGCAGTATGGACCAGTATGGACCAGTGCGGACCACAACGGACCAATAGGGACCACTACGGACCAGTACGGACCAGTACAGACGAGAATGGACCAGTATGGACCAGTACGGACCAGTATGGACCAGTACGGAGCAGTATGGACCAGTGCGGACCAGTACGGACCAGTATGGACCAGTATGGACCAGTATGGATCAGTAAGGACCAATACGGACCAGGACGGACTACTAGTGACCAGTATGGATCACTAGGGGGCAGTACGGAGCAGTATGGACCAGTATGGACCAGTGCGGACCACAACGGACCAATAGGGACCACTACGGACCAGTACGGACCAGTACAGACGAGAATGGACCAGTATGGACCAGTACGGACCAGTATGGACCAGTACGGAGCAGTATGGACCAGTGCGGATCAGAACGGACCAGTATGGACCAGTATGGACCAGTATGGATCAGTAAGGACCAATACGGACCAGGACGGACCAGTACGGACCAGTATGGACCAGTACGGACCACTATGGACCAGTACGGACCAGTATGGACCAGTATGGACCAGTACGGACCAGTATGGACCAGAACGGACCAGTATGGACCAGTATGGACCAGTACGGACCAGTACGGACCAGAACGGACCAATAGGGAACAGTATGGACCAGTACGGACCAGTGGGGACCAGAACAGACCAGTACGGACGAGTACGGACTACTATGGTCCAGTATGGACCAGTGCGGACCATAACAGACCAGTACGGACCAGGACGGACCAGTACGGACCAGTATGGACCAGTATGGATCAGTAGGGACCAATACGGACCAGGACGGACCAGTACAGACCAGTATGGACCAGTACGGACCACTATGGACCAGTACGGACCAGTATGGACCAGTACGGAGCAGAACGGACCAATAGGGAACTCTACGGACCAGTACGGAGCAGTACGGGCCACTACGGACCAGTATGGACCAGAACGGACCAGTACGGACCAGATCGGACCAGTACGGACCAGTATGGACCAGTGCCGACCAGAACAGACCAGTACGGACCAGTACGGACCAGTATGGACCAGTGCGGACCAGTATGGACCAGTGCGGACTAGTATGGACCAGTATGGACCAGTACGGACCAGTACGGACCAGTATGGACCAGTATGGACCAGTACGGACCAGAACGGACCAATAGGGAACACTACGGACCAGTACGGACCAGTGCGGACCAGAACAGACCAGTACGGACCAGATCGGACCAGTACGGACCAGTATGGACCAGTGCGGACCAGAACAGACCAGTACGGAGCAGTACGGACTACTAGTGACCAGTACGGACCACTAGGGGGCAGTACGGAGCACTATGGACCAGTATGGACCAGTGCGGACCAGTACGGACCAGTATGGACAAGGGCAGACAAGTACGGATCAGTACGGACCAGTATGGACCGGTATGGACCGGTACGGACCAGTACGGACCAGTATGGACCAGTATGGACCAGTGCGGACCAGTACGGACCAGTATGGACAAGGGCAGACCAGAACGGACCAGTACGGACCAGCACGGAACACTATGGACCATTACGGACCAGAATAGACCAGTACGGACCACTATGGACCAGTACGGAGCAGAACGGACCAGTACGGAGCAGTTCGGAATACTAGGGACCAGTACGGACCACAAGGGGGCAGTACGGAGCAGTATGGACCAGTACGGACCAGGACGGACCAGTATGGACCAGTGAGGACCAGTGCGGACCAGAACCGACCAGTACGGACTAGTACGGGACCACTATGGAACAGAACGTACCAGAACGGACCAGTACGGACTGGTAGGGACCAGTACGGACCGGTAGGGAACACTACGGACCAGTATGGACCAGTACGGACCAGAACGGACCAGTACGGACCACTATGGACCAGTACGGGCCAGAATGGACCAGTACGGACCACTATGGAACAGTACGGACCGGAACGGACCAGTATGGACCAGTGCGGACCAGAACAGACCAGTACGGACCAGTACGGACCAGTATGGACCAGTGCGGACCAGTATGGACCAGTGCGGACCAGTGCGGAACAGAACGGACAAGTACGGACTAGTGCGGACCACTATGGAACAGAACGGACCAGTATGGACCAGTGCGGACCAGAACAGACCAGTATGGACCAGTATGGACCAGCACGGAACACTATGGACCAGTACGGACCAGAATGGACCACTATGGACCAGTACGGAGCAGAACGGACCAGTACAGACCAGTACGGACTACTAGTGACCAGTACGGACCACTAGGGGGCAGTACGGAGCACTACGGACCAGTATGGACCAGTGCGGACCAGTACGGACCAGTATGGACAAGGGCAGACCAGTACGGACCAGTACGGACCAGTATGGACCGGTATGGACCGGTACGGACCAGTACGGAGCAGTATGGACCAGTATGGACCAGTGCGGACCAGTACGGACCAGTATGGACAAGGGCAGACCAGAACGGACCAGTACGGACCAGCACGGAACACTATGGACCAGTACGGACCAGAATAGACCAGTACGGACCACTATGGACCAGTACGGAGCAGAACGGACCAGTACGGAGCAGTACGGAATACTAGGGACCAGTACGGACCACAAGGGGGCAGTACGGAGCAGTATGGACCAGTACGGACCAGTACGGACCAGTATGGACCAGTGAGGACCAGTGCGGACCAGAACCGACCAGTACGGACTAGTACGGACCACTATGGAACAGAACGTACCAGAACGGACCAGTACGGACTGGTAGGGACCAGTACGGACCGGTAGGGACCAGTACGGAACACTATGGACCAGTACGGACAAGAACGGACCAGTACGGACCAGTATGGACCAGTACAGATCAGAACGGACCAGTACGGACCACTATGGAACAGTACGGACCAGAACGGACCAGTATGGACCATTGCGGACCAGAACAGACCATTACGGACCAGTACGGACCAGTATGGACCAGTGCGGACCAGTATGGACCAGTGCGGACCAGTGCGGAACAGAACGGACAAGCACGGACTAGTACGGACCACTATGGAACAGAACGTACCAGTATGGACCAGTGCGGAACAGAACGGACCAGTATGGACCAGTATGGACCAGCACTGAACACGATGGACCAGTACGGACCAGAATGGACCAGTACGGACCACTATGGACCAGTACGGAGCAGAACGGACCAGTACGGACCAGTACGGACTACTAGTGACCAGTACGGACCACTAGGGGGCAGTACGGAGCACTATGGACCAGTATGGACCGAGTGCGGAACAGTACGGACCAGTATGGACAAGGGCAGACCAGTACGGACAAGTATGGACCACTATGGACCCGTACGGAGCAGATCGGACCAGTACGGACCACTACGGACTACTAGTGACCAGTATGGATCACTAGGGGGCAGTACGGAGCAGTATGGACCAGTATGGACCAGTGCGGACCACAACGGACCAATAGGGACCACTACGGACCAGTACGGACCAGTACAGACGAGAATGGACCAGTATGGACCAGTACGGACCAGTATGGACCAGTACGGACCAGTATGGACCAGAGCGGACCAGTACGGACCAGTAGGGACAGTACGGACCGCTATGGACCTGTACGGACCAGAACGGACCAGTACGGACCACTATGGACTACTAGTGACCAGTATGGATCACTAGGGGGCAGTACGGAGCAGTATGGACCAGTATGGACCAGTGCGGACCACAACGGACCAATAGGGACCACTACGGACCAGTACGGACCAGTACAGACGAGAATGGACCAGTATGGACCAGTACGGACCAGTATGGACCAGTACGGAGCAGTATGGACCAGTGCGGACCAGAACGGACCAGTATGGACCAGTATGGACCAGTATGGATCAGTAAGGACCAATACGGACCAGGACGGACCAGTACGGACCAGTATGGACCAGTACGGACCACTATGGACCAGTACGGACCAGTATGGACCAGTATGGACCAGAACGGACCAGTATGGACCGGTATGGACCGGTACGGACCAGTACGGACCAGTATGGGCCAGTATGGACCGGTATGGACCAGTACGGACCAGTACGGACCAGTACGGGCCAGTACGGACCAGTACGGACCATTGCGGAACAGTATGGACCAGTGCGGACCAGAACGGACCTGTATGGACCACAACAGACCAGGACGGACCAGTACGGACCAGTACGGACCAGAACGGACCAATAGGGACCACTACGGACGAGTATGGACTAGTATGGACCAGTATGGACCAGTACGGACCAGTACGGACCAGTATGGACCAGTACGGACCAGTATGGACCAGTGCGGACCAGAACGGACCAGTATGGACCAGTATGGACCAGTATGGATCAGTAGGGAACAATACGGACCAGTATGGACCAGTACAGACCACTATGGACCAGTACGGACCACTATGGACCAGTACGGACCAGTATGGACCAGTATGGACCAGTACGGACCAGTATGGACCAGTGCGGACCAGAACGGACCAGTATGGACCAGTATGGATCAGTAGGGACCAATACGGACCAGGACGGACCAATACGGACCAGGACGGACCAGTACGGACCAGTGCGGACCAGTGCGGACCAGTATGGACCAGAACGGACCAGTACGGACAAGTATGGACCATTGCGGACCAGAACAGACCAGTACGGACCAGTGCGGACCAGAAACGGACCAGTATGGACCAGTATGGACCAGCACGGAACACGATGGACCAGTACGGACCAGAACGGACCAGTACGGAACAGTATGGACCAGAACGGACCAGTACGGAACAGTATGGACCATTGCGGACCAGAACAGACCAGTACGGACCAGTACGGACCAGTATGGACCAGTGCGGACCAGTATGGACCAGTGCGGACCAGTGCGGAACAGAACGGACAAGTACGACTAGTACGGACCACTATGGAACAGAACGTACCAGTATGGACCAGTGCGGACCAGAACAGACCAGTATGGACCAGTATGGACCAGCACTGAACACGATGGACCAGTACGGACCAGAACGGACCCGTACGGACCACTATGGACCAGTGCGGGCCACAACGGACCTGTATGGACCAGTACAGACCAGGACGGACCAGTACGGACCAATATGGAACAGAACGTACCAGAACGGACCAGTATGGGCCAGTACGGACCAGTACGGACCAGTAGGGACCAGTACGGACCACTATGGACCAGTACGGACCAGTACGGACCACTATGGACCAGTATGGACCAGAACGGACCAGTACGGACCAGTATGGACCAGTACCGACCAATGTGGACCAGTACGGACCAGTATGGACCAGTGCGGACCAGAACGGACCCGTATGGACCAGTATGGACCAGTAGGGACCAATACGGACCAGTACGGACTAGTATGGACCATTACGGACCAGAACGGACCAGTACGGACCAGTATGGACCAGTACGGACCAGTATGGATTAGAGCGGACCAGTACGGACCAGTACGGACCAGTACGGACCAGTATGGACCAGTGCGGACCAGTACGGACCAGTATGGACCAGTGCGGACTGGAACGGACCATTGTGGACCAGTACGGACCAGTATGGACCAGTACGGACCAGTATGGACCAGAGCGGACCAGTACGGACCAGTAGGGACAGTACGGACCGCTATGGACCCGTACGGACCAGAACGGACCAGTACGGACCACTATGGACCCGTACGGAGCAGAACGGACCACTACGGACTACTAGTGACCAGTATGGATCACTAGGGGGCAGTACGGAGCAGTATGGACCAGTATGGACCAGTGCGGACCACAACGGACCAATAGGGACCACTACGGACCAGTACGGACCAGTACAGACGAGAATGGACCAGTATGGACCAGTACGGACCAGTATGGACCAGTACGGAGCAGTATGGACCAGTGCGGACCAGAACGGACCAGTATGGACCACTATGGACCAGTATGGATCAGTAAGGACCAATACGGACCAGGACGGACTACTAGTGACCAGTATGGATCACTAGGGGGCAGTACAGGGCAGTATGGACCAGTATGGACCAGTGCGGACCACAACGGACCAATAGGGACCACTACGGACCAGTACGGACCAGTACAGACGAGAATGGACCAGTATGGACCAGTACGGATCAGTAAGGACCAATACGGACCAGGACGGACCAGTACGGACCAGTATGGACCAGTACGGACCACTATGGACCAGTACGGACCAGTATGGACCAGTATGGACCAGTACGGACCAGTATGGACCAGTGCGGACCAGAACGGACCAGTATGGACCAGTATGGACCAGTATGGATCGGTAGAGACCAATACGGACCAGGACGGACCAATACGGACCAGATCGGACCAGTACGGACCAGTATGGACCAGTGCCGACCAGAACGGACCAGTACGGACCAGTACGGACCAGTATGGACCAGTGCGGACCAGTATGGACCAGTGCGGACCAGTACGGACCAGTATGGACCAGTATGGACCAGTACGGACCAGAACGGACCAATAGGGAACACTACGGACCAGTACGGACCAGTGCGGACCAGAACAGACCGGTACGGACCAGAACGGACCAGTACGGACCAGTATGGACCAGTGCGGACCAGAACAGACCAGTGCGGACCAGTACGGACCAGTATGGACCAGTGCGGACAGGTATGGACCAGTGCGGACCAGTGCGGACCAGTATGGACCAGAACGGACCAGTACGGACCAGTACGGAATACTAGGGACCAGTACGGACCACAAGGGGGCAGTACGGAGCAGTGTGGACCAGTACGGACCTGGACGGACCAGTATGACCAGTGAGGACCAGTGCGGACCAGAACCTACCAGTACGGACTAGTACGGACCACTATGGAACAGAACGTACCAGAACGGACCAGTACGGACTGGTAGGGACCAGTACGGACCGGTAGGGAACACTACGGACAAGTATGGACCAGTACGGACCAGAACGGACCAGTATGGATCATTGCGGACCAGAACAGACCATTACGGACCAGTACGGACCAGTACGGACCAGTGCGGACCAGTACGGACCAGTGCGGACCAGTGCGGAACAGAACGGACCAGTACGGACCAGTACGGACCAGTATGGACCAGTGCGGACCAGTATGGACCATTGCGGACCAGAACAGACCAGTACAGACCAGTGCGGACCAGAACGGACCCGTATGGACCAGTATGGACCAGTAGGGACCAGTACGGACCAGTACGGACCGGTACGGACCAGGACGGACCAGAACGGACCAGTATGGACCAGTATGGACCAGTACGGACTAGTATGGACCAGTATGGACCAGTACGGACCAGAACGGACCAGAACGGACCAATAGGGAACAGTATGGACCAGTACGGACCAGTGGGGACCAGAACAGACCAGTACGGACGAGTACGGACCACTATGGTCCAGTATGGAGCAGTGCGGACCATAACAGACCAGTACGGACCAGGACGGACCAGTACGGACCAGTATGGACCAGTATGGATCAGTAGGGACCAATACGGACCAGGACGGACCAGTACGGACCAGTATGGACCAGTACGGACCACTATGGACCAGTACGGACCAGTATGGACCAGTACGGAGCAGAACGGACCAATAGGGAACTCTACGGACCAGTACGGACCAGTACGGGCCACTACGGACCAGTATGGACCAGAACGGACCAGTACGGACCAGATCGGACCAGTACGGACCATTACGGACCAGAATAGACCAGTACGGACCACTATGGACCAGTACGGAGCAGAACGGACCAGTACGGAGCAGTACGGACTACTAGTGACCAGTACGGACCACTAGGGGGCAGTACGGAGCACTATGGACCAGTATGGACCAGTGCGGACTAGTACGGACCAGTATGGACAAGGGCAGACCAGAACGGACCAGTACGGACCAGCACGGAACACTATGGACCATTACGGACCAGAATAGACCAGTACGGACCACTATGGACCAGTACGGAGCAGAACGGACCAGTACGGAGCAGTACGGACTACTAGTGACCAGTACGGACCACTAGGGGGCAGTACGGAGCACTATGGACCAGTATGGACCAGTGCGGACTAGTACGGACCAGTATGGACAAGGGAAGACAAGTACGGATCAGTACGGACCAGTATGGACCGGTATGGACCGGTACGGACCAGTACGGACCAGTATGGACCAGTATGGACCAGTGCGGACCAGTACGGACCAGTATGGACAAGGGCAGACCAGAACGGACCAGTACGGACCAGCACGGAACACTATGGACCATTACGGACCAGAATAGACCAGTACGGACCACTATGGACCAGTACGGAGCAGAACGGACCAGTACGGAGCAGTTCGGAATACTAGGGACCAGTACGGACCACAAGGGGGCAGTACGGAGCAGTATGGACCAGTACGGACCAGGACGGACCAGTATGGACCAGTGAGGACCAGTGCGGACCAGAACCGACCAGTACGAACTAGTACGGACCACTATGGAACAGAACATACCAGAACGGATCAGTACGGACTGGTAGGGACCAGTACGGACCGGTAGGGAACACTACGGACCAGTATGGACCAGTACGGACCAGAACGGACCAGTACGGACCACTATGGACCAGTACGGGCCAGAATGGACCAGTACGGACCACTATGGAACAGTACGGACCGGAACGGACCAGTATGGACCAGTGCGGACCAGAACAGACCAGTACGGACCAGTATGGACCAGTGCGGACCAGTATGGACCAGTGCGGACCAGTGCGGAACAGAACGGACAAGTACGGACTAGTGCGGACCACTATGGAACAGAACGGACCAGTATGGACCAGTGCGGACCAGAACAGACCAGTATGGACCAGTATGGACCAGCACGGAACACTATGGACCAGTACGGACCAGAATGGACCACTATGGACCAGTACGGAGCAGAACGGACCAGTACGGACCAGTACGGACTACTAGTGACCAGTACGGACCACTAGAGGGCAGTACGGAGCACTATGGACCAGTATGGACCAGTGCGGACCAGTACGGACCAGTACGGACCAGTATGGACCGGTATGGACCGGTACGGACCAGTACGGACCAGTATGGACCAGTATGAACCAGTGCGGACCAGTACGGACCAGTATGGACAAGGGCAGACCAGAACGGACCAGTACGGACCAGCACGGAACACTATGGACCAGTACGGACCAGAATAGACCAGTACGGACCACTATGGACCAGTACGGAGCAGAACGGACCAGTACGGAGCAGTACGGAATACTAGGGACCAGTACGGACCACAAGGGGGCAGTACGGAGCAGTACGGACCAGTACGGACCAGTACGGACCAGTATGGACCAGTGAGGACCAGTGCGGACCAGAACCGACCAGTACGGACTAGTACGGACCACTATGGAACAGAACGTACCAGAACAGACCAGTACGGACCAGTACGGACCAGTATGGACCAGTGCGGACAGGTATGGACCAGTGCGGACCAGTACGGACCAGTATGGACAAGGGCAGACCAGAACGGACCAGTACGGACCAGCACGGAACACTATGGACCATTACGGACCAGAATAGACCAGTACGGACCACTATGGACCAGTACGGAGCAGAACGGACCAGTACGGAGCAGTACGGACTACTAGTGACCAGTACGGACCACTAGGGGGCAGTACGGAGCACTATGGACCAGTATGGACCAGTGCGGACCAGTACGGACCAGTATGGACAAGGGCAGACAAGTACGGATCAGTACGGACCAGTATGGACCGGTATGGACCGGTACGGACCAGTACGGACCAGTATGGACCAGTATGGACCAGTGCGGACCAGTACGGACCAGTATGGACAAGGGCAGACCAGAACGGACCAGTACGGACCAGCACGGAACACTATGGACCATTACGGACCAGAATAGACCAGTACGGACCACTATGGACCAGTACGGAGCAGAACGGACCAGTACGGAGCAGTTCGGAATACTAGGGACCAGTACGGACCACAAGGGGGCAGTACGGAGCAGTATGGACCAGTACGGACCAGGACGGACCAGTATGGACCAGTGAGGACCAGTGCGGACCAGAACCGACCAGTACGGACTAGTACGGACCACTATGGAACAGAACGTACCAGAACGGACCAGTACGAACTGGTAGGGACCAGTACGGACCGGTAGGGAACATTACGGACCAGTATGGACCAGTACGGACCAGAACGGACCAGTACGGACCACTATGGACCAGTGCGGAACAGAACGGACAAGTACGGACTAGTACGGACCACTATGGAACAGAACGTACCAGTATGGACCAGTGCGGACCAGAACAGACCAGTACGGACCAGTATGGACCAGTGCGGACCAGTATGGACCAGTGCGGACCAGTGCGGAACAGAACGGACAAGTACGGACTAGTGCGGACCACTATGGAACAGAACGGACCAGTATGGACCAGTGCGGACCAGAACAGACCAGTATGGACCAGTATGGACCAGCACGGAACACTATGGACCAGTATGGACCAGCACGGAACACTATGGACCAGTACGGAGCAGAACGGACCAGTACGGACCAGTACGGACTACTAGTGACCAGTACGGACCACTAGGGGGCAGTACGGAGCACTACGGACCAGTATGGACCAGTGCGGACCAGTACGGACCAGTATGGACAAGGGCAGACCAGTACGGACCAGTACGGACCAGTATGGACCGGTATGGACCGGTACGGACCAGTACGGAGCAGTATGGACCAGTATGGACCAGTGCGGACCAGTACGGACCAGTATGGACAAGGGCAGACCAGAACGGACCAGTACGGACCAGCACGGAACACTATGGACCAGTACGGACCAGAATAGACCAGTACGGACCACTATGGACCAGTACGGAGCAGAACGGACCAGTACGGAGCAGTTCGGAATACTAGGGACCAGTACGGACCACAAGGGGGCAGTACGGAGCAGTATGGACCAGTACGGACCAGTACGGACCAGTATGGACCAGTGAGGACCAGTGCGGACCAGAACCGACCAGTACGGACTAGTACGGACCACTATGGAACAGAACGTACCAGAACGGACCAGTACGGACTGGTAGGGACCAGTACGGACCGGTAGGGACCAGTACGGAACACTATGGACCAGTACGGACAAGAACGGACCAGTACGGACCAGTATGGACCAGTACAGATCAGAACGGACCAGTACGGACCACTATGGAACAGTACGGACCAGAACGGACCAGTATGGACCATTGCGGACCAGAACAGACCATTACGGACCAGTACGGACCAGTATGGACCAGTGCGGACCAGTATGGACCAGTGCGGACCAGTGCGGAACAGAACGGACAAGTACGGACTAGTACGGACCACTATGGAACAGAACGTACCAGTATGGACCAGTGCGGAACAGAACGGACCAGTATGGACCAGTATGGACCAGCACTGAACACGATGGACCAGTACGGACCAGAATGGACCAGTACGGACCACTATGGACCAGTACGGAGCAGAACGGACCAGTACGGACCAGTACGGACTACTAGTGACCAGTACGGACCACTAGGGGGCAGTACGGAGCACTATGGACCAGTATGGACGAGTGCGGAACAGTACGGACCAGTATGGACAAGGGCAGACCAGTACGGACCAGTACGGACCAGTATGGACCGGTATGGACCGGTACGGACCAGTACGGACCAGTATGGACCAGTATGGACCAGTGCGGACCAGTACGGACCAGTATGGACAAGGGCAGACCAGAACGGACCAGTACGGACCAGCACGGAACACTATGGACCATTACGGACCAGAATAGACCAGTACGGACCAGAACAGACCAGGACGGACCAGTACGGACCAGTACGGACCAGAACGGACCAATAGGGACCACTACGGACAAGTATGGACTAGTATGGACCAGTGAGGACCAGTGCGGACCAGAACCGACCAGTACGGACTAGTACGGACCACTATGGAACAGAACGTACCAGAACGGACCAGTACGGACTGTTAGGGACCAGTACGGACCGGTAGGGAACACTACGGACCAGTATGGACCAGTACGGACCAGAACGGACCAGTACGGACCACTATGGACCAGTACGGGCCAGAATGGACCAGTACGGACCACTATGGAACAGTACGGACCGGAACGGACCAGTATGGACCAGTGCGGACCAGAACAGACCAGTACGGACCAGTACGGACCAGTATGGACCAGTGCGGACCAGTATGGACCAGTGCGGACCAGTGCGGAACAGAACGGACAAGTACGGACTAGTGCGGACCACTATGGAACAGAACGTACCAGTATGGACCAGTGCGGACCAGAACAGACCAGTATGGACCAGTATGGACCAGCACGGAACACTATGGACCAGTACGGACCAGAATGGACCAGTACGGACCACTATGGACCAGTACGGGCCAGAATGGACCAGTACGGACCACTATGGAACAGTACGGACCGGAACGGACCAGTATGGACCAGTGCGGACCAGAACAGACCAGTACGGACCAGTATGGACCAGTGCGGACCAGTATGGACCAGTGCGGACCAGTGCGGAACAGAACGGACAAGTACGGACTAGTGCGGACCACTATGGAACAGAACGGACCAGTATGGACAAGGGCAGACCAGTACGGACCAGTACGGACCAGTATGGACCGGTATGGACCGGTACGGACCAGTACGGACCAGTATGGACCAGTATGAACCAGTGCGGACCAGTACGGACCAGTATGGACAAGGGCAGACCAGAACGGACCAGTACGGACCAGCACGGAACACTATGGACCAGTACGGACCAGAATAGACCAGTACGGACCACTATGGACCAGTACGGAGCAGAACGGACCAGTACGGAGCAGTACGGAATACTAGGGACCAGTACGGACCACAAGGGGGCAGTACGGAGCAGTATGGACCAGTACGGACCAGTACGGACCAGTATGGACCAGTGAGGACCAGTGCGGACCAGAACCGACCAGTACGGACTAGTACGGACCACTATGGAACAGAACGTACCAGAACAGACCAGTACGGACCAGTACGGACCAGTATGGACCAGTGCGGACAGGTATGGACCAGTGCGGACCAGTGCGGACCAGTATGGACAAGGGCAGACCAGAACGGACCAGTACGGACCAGCACGGAACACTATGGACCATTACGGACCAGAATAGACCAGTACGGACCACTATGGACCAGTACGGAGCAGAACGGACCAGTACGGAGCAGTACGGACTACTAGTGACCAGTACGGACCACAAGGGGGCAGTACGGAGCAGTATGGACCAGTACGGACCAGGACGGACCAGTATGGACCAGTGAGGACCAGTGCGGACCAGAACCGACCAGTACGGACTAGTACGGACCACTATGGAACAGAACGTACCAGAACGGACCAGTACGGACTGGTAGGGACCAGTACGGACCGGTAGGGAACATTACGGACCAGTATGGACCAGTACGGACCAGAACGGACCAGTACGGACCACTATGGACCAGTGCGGAACAGAACGGACAAGTACGGACTAGTACGGACCACTATGGAACAGAACGTACCAGTATGGACCAGTGCGGACCAGAACAGACCAGTACGGACCAGTATGGACCAGTGCGGACCAGTATGGACCAGTGCGGACCAGTGCGGAACAGAACGGACAAGTACGGACTAGTGCGGACCACTATGGAACAGAACGGACCAGTATGGACCAGTGCGGACCAGAACAGACCAGTATGGACCAGTATGGACCAGCACGGAACACTATGGACCAGTATGGACCAGCACGGAACACTATGGACCAGTACGGAGCAGAACGGACCAGTACGGACCAGTACGGACTACTAGTGACCAGTACGGACCACTAGGGGGCAGTACGGAGCACTACGGACCAGTATGGACCAGTGCGGACCAGTACGGACCAGTATGGACAAGGGCAGACCAGTACGGACCAGTACGGACCAGTATGGACCGGTATGGACCGGTACGGACCAGTACGGAGCAGTATGGACCAGTATGGACCAGTGCGGACCAGTACGGACCAGTATGGACAAGGGCAGACCAGAACGGACCAGTACGGACCAGCACGGAACACTATGGACCAGTACGGACCAGAATAGACCAGTACGGACCACTATGGACCAGTACGGAGCAGAACGGACCAGTACGGAGCAGTTCGGAATACTAGGGACCAGTACGGACCACAAGGGGGCAGTACGGAGCAGTATGGACCAGTACGGACCAGTACGGACCAGTATGGACCAGTGAGGACCAGTGCGGACCAGAACCGACCAGTACGGACTAGTACGGACCACTATGGAACAGAACGTACCAGAACGGACCAGTACGGACTGGTAGGGACCAGTACAGACCGGTAGGGACCAGTACGGACCATTATGGACCAGTACGGACCTGAACGGACCAGTACGGACCAGTATGGACCAGTACAGATCAGAACGGACCAGTACGGACCACTATGGAACAGTACGGACCAGAACGGACCAGTATGGACCATTGCGGACCAGAACAGACCATTACGGACCAGTACGGACCAGTATGGACCAGTGCGGACCAGTATGGACCAGTGCGGACCAGTGCGGAACAGAACGGACAAGTACGGACTAGTACAGACCACTATGGAACAGAACGTACCAGTATGGACCAGTGCGGAACAGAACGGACCAGTATGGACCAGTATGGACCAGCACTGAACACGATGGACCAGTACGGACCAGAATGGACCAGTACGGACCACTATGGACCAGTACGGAGCAGAACGGACCAGTACGGACCAGTACGGACTACTAGTGACCAGTACGGACCACTAGGGGGCAGTACGGAGCACTAGTGACCAGTATGGACGAGTGCGGAACAGTACGGACCAGTATGGACAAGGGCAGACCAGTACGGACCAGTACGGACCAGTATGGACCGGTATGGACCGGTACGGACCAGTACGGACCAGTATGGACCGGTATGGACCGGTATGGACCGGTACGGACCAGTACGGACCAGTATGGACCAGTATGGACCGGTATGGACCATTGCGGAACAGTATGGACCAGTGCGGACCAGAACGGACCTGTATGGACCAGAACAGACCAGGACGGACCAGTACGGACCAGTACGGACCAGAACGGACCAATAGGGACCACTACGGACAAGTATGGACTAGTATGGACCAGTGAGGACCAGTGCGGACCAGAACCGACCAGTACGGACTAGTACGGACCACTATGGAACAGAACGTACCAGAACGGACCAGTATGGACTGGTAGGGACCAGTACGTACCGGTAGGGAACACTACGGACCAGTATGGACCAGTACGGACCAGAACGGACCAGTACGGACCACTATGGACCAGTACGGGCTAGAATGGACCAGTACGGACCACTATGGAACAGTACGGACCGGAACGGACCAGTATGGACCAGTGCGGACCAGAACAGACCAGTACGGACCAGTACGGACCAGTATGGACCAGTGCGGACCAGTATGGACCAGTGCGGACCAGTGCGGAACAGAACGGACAAGTACGGACTAGTGCGGACCACTATGGAACAGAACGTACCAGTATGGACCAGTGCGGACCAGAACAGACCAGTATGGACCAGTATGGACCAGCACGGAACACTATGGACCAGTACGGACCAGAATGGACCAGTACGGACCACTATGGACCAGTACGGAACACTATGGACCAGTACGGGCCAGAATGGACCAGTACGGACCACTATGGAACAGTACGGACCGGAACGGACCAGTATGGACCAGTGCGGACCAGAACAGACCAGTACGGACCAGTATGGACCAGTGCGGACCAGTATGGACCAGTGCGGACCAGTGCGGAACAGAACGGACAAGTACGGACTAGTGCGGACCACTATGGAACAGAACGGACCAGTATGGACCAGTGCGGACCAGAACAGACCAGTATGGACCAGTATGGACCAGCACGGAACACTATGGACCAGTATGGACCAGCACGGAACACTATGGACCAGTACGGAGCAGAACGGACCAGTACGGACCAGTACGGACTACAAGTGACCAGTACGGACCACTAGGGGGCAGTACGGAGCACTACGGACCAGTATGGACCAGTGCGGACCAGTACGGACCAGTATGGACAAGGGCAGACCAGTACGGACCAGTACGGACCAGTATGGACCGGTATGGACCGGTACGGACCAGTACGGACCAGTATGGACCAGTATGGACCAGTGCGGACCAGTACGGACCAGTATGGACAAGGGCAGACCAGAACGGACCAGTACGGACCAGCACGGAACACTATGGACCAGTACGGACCAGAATAGACCAGTACGGACCACTATGGACCAGTACGGAGCAGAACGGACCAGTACGGAGCAGTACGGAATACTAGGGACCAGTACGGACCACAAGGGGGCAGTACGGAGCAGTATGGACCAGTACGGACCAGGACGGACCAGTATGGACCAGTGAGGACCAGTGCGGACCAGAACCGACCAGTACGGACTAGTACGGACCACTATGGAACAGAACGTACCAGAACGGACCAGTACGGACTGGTAGGGACCAGAACGGACCGGTAGGGACCAGTACGGAACACTATGGACCAGTACGGACAAGAACGGACCAGTACGGACCAGTATGGACCAGTACAGATCAGAACGGACCAGTACGGACCACTATGGAACAGTACGGACCAGAACGGACCAGTATGGACCATTGCGGACCAGTATGGACCAGTGCGGACCAGTGCGGAACAGAACGGACAAGTACGGACTAGTACGGACCACTATGGAACAGAACGGACCAGTATGGACCAGTGCAGAACAAAACGGACCAGTATGGACCAGTATGGACCAGCACTGAACACGATGGACCAGTACGGACCAGAATGGACCAGTACGGACCACTATGGACCAGTACGGAGCAGAACGGACCAGTACGGACCAGTACGGACTACTAGTGACCAGTACGGACCACTAGGGGGCAGTACGGAGCACTAGTGACCAGTATGGACGAGTGCGGAACAGTACGGACCAGTATGGACAAGGGCAGACCAGTACGGACCAGTACGGACCAGTATGGACCGGTATGGACCGGTACGGACCAGTACGGACCAGTATGGACCAGTATGGACCGGTATGGACCGGTACGGACCAGTACGGACCAGTATGGACCAGTATGGACCGGTATGGACCATTGCGGAACAGTATGGACCAGTGCGGACCAGAACGGACCTGTATGGACCAGAACAGACCAGGACGGACCAGTACGGACCAGTACGGACCAGTACGGACCAGAACGGACCAATAGGGACCACTACGGACAAGTATGGACTAGTATGGACCAGTGAGGACCAGTGCGGACCAGAACCGACCAGTACGGACTAGTACGGACCACTATGGAACAGAACGTACCAGAACGGACCAGTATGGACTGGTAGGGACCAGTACGTACCGGTAGGGAACACTACGGACCAGTATGGACCAGTACGGACCAGAACGGACCAGTACGGACCACTATGGACCAGTACGGGCTAGAATGGACCAGTACGGACCACTATGGAACAGTACGGACCGGAACGGACCAGTATGGACCAGTGCGGACCAGAACAGACCAGTACGGACCAGTACGGACCAGTATGGACCAGTGCGGACCAGTATGGACCAGTGCGGACCAGTGCGGAACAGAACGGACAAGTACGGACTAGTGCGGACCACTATGGAACAGAACGTACCAGTATGGACCAGTGCGGACCAGAACAGACCAGTATGGACCAGTATGGACCAGCACGGAACACTATGGACCAGTACGGACCAGAATGGACCAGTACGGACCACTATGGACCAGTACGGAACACTATGGACCAGTACGGGCCAGAATGGACCAGTACGGACCACTATGGAACAGTACGGACCGGAACGGACCAGTATGGACCAGTGCGGACCAGAACAGACCAGTACGGACCAGTATGGACCAGTGCGGACCAGTATGGACCAGTGCGGACCAGTGCAGAACAGAACGGACAAGTACGGACTAGTGCGGACCACTATGGAACAGAACGGACCAGTATGGACCAGTGCGGACCAGAACAGACCAGTATGGACCAGTATGGACCAGCACGGAACACTATGGACCAGTATGGACCAGCACGGAACACTATGGACCAGTACGGAGCAGAACGGACCAGTACGGACCAGTACGGACTACAAGTGACCAGTACGGACCACTAGGGGGCAGTACGGAGCACTACGGACCAGTATGGACCAGTGCGGACCAGTACGGACCAGTATGGACAAGGGCAGACCAGTACGGACCAGTACGGACCAGTATGGACCGGTATGGACCGGTACGGACCAGTACGGACCAGTATGGACCAGTATGGACCAGTGCGGACCAGTACGGACCAGTATGGACAAGGGCAGACCAGAACGGACCAGTACGGACCAGCACGGAACACTATGGACCAGTACGGACCAGAATAGACCAGTACGGACCACTATGGACCAGTACGGAGCAGAACGGACCAGTACGGAGCAGTTCGGAATACTAGGGACCAGTACGGACCACAAGGGGGCAGTACGGAGCAGTATGGACCAGTACGGACCAGGACGGACCAGTATGGACCAGTGAGGACCAGTGCGGACCAGAACCGACCAGTACGGACTAGTACGGACCACTATGGAACAGAACGTACCAGAACGGACCAGTACGGACTGGTAGGGACCAGAACGGACCGGTAGGGACCAGTACGGAACACTATGGACCAGTACGGACAAGAACGGACCAGTACGGACCAGTATGGACCAGTACAGATCAGAACGGACCAGTACGGACCACTATGGAACAGTACGGACCAGAACGGACCAGTATGGACCATTGCGGACCAGAACAGACCATTACGGACCAGTACGGACCAGTATGGACCAGTGCGGACCAGTATGGACCAGTGCGGACCAGTGCGGAACAGAACGGACAAGTACGGACTAGTACGGACCACTATGGAACAGAACGTACCAGTATGGACCAGTGCGGAACAGAACGGACCAGTATGGACCAGTATGGACCAGCACGGAACACTATGGACCAGTACGGACCAGAATGGACCAGTACGGACCACTATGGACCAGTACGGAGCAGAACGGACCAGTACGGACCAGTACGGACTACTAGTGACCAGTACGGACCACTAGGGGGCAGTACGGAGCACTAGTGACCAGTATGGACGAGTGCGGAACAGTACGGACCAGTATGGACAAGGGCAGACCAGTACGGACCAGTACGGACCAGTATGGACCGGTATGGACCGGTACGGACCAGTACGGACCAGTATGGACCAGTATGGAGCGGTATGGACCGGTACGGACCAGTACGGACCAGTATGGACCAGTATGGACCGGTATGGACCATTGCGGAACAGTATGGACCAGTGCGGACCAGAACGGACCTGTATGGACCAGAACAGACCAGGACGGACCAGTACGGACCAGTACGGACCAGAACGGACCAATAGGGACCACTACGGACAAGTATGGACTAGTATGGACCAGTGAGGACCAGTGCGGACCAGAACCGACCAGTACGGACTAGTACGGACCACTATGGAACAGAACGTACCAGAACGGACCAGTATGGACTGGTAGGGACCAGTACGTACCGGTAGGGAACACTACGGACCAGTATGGACCAGTACGGACCAGAACGGACCAGTACGGACCACTATGGACCAGTACGGGCTAGAATGGACCAGTACGGACCACTATGGAACAGTACGGACCGGAACGGACCAGTATGGACCAGTGCGGACCAGAACAGACCAGTACGGACCAGTACGGACCAGTATGGACCAGTGCGGACCAGTGCGGACCAGTGCGGACCAGTGCGGAACAGAACGGACAAGTACGGACTAGTGCGGACCACTATGGAACAGAACGTACCAGTATGGACCAGTGCGGACCAGAACAGACCAGTATGGACCAGTATGGACCAGCACGGAACACTATGGACCAGTACGGACCAGAATGGACCAGTACGGACCACTATGGACCAGTACGGAGCAGAACGGACCAGTACGGAGCAGTACGGAATACTAGGGACCAGTACGGACCACAAGGGGGCAGTACGGAGCAGTATGGACCAGTACGGACCAGTACGGACCAGTATGGACCAGTATGGACCAGTGCGGACCAGTACGGACCAGTATGGACAAGGGCAGACCAGAACGGACCAGTACGGACCAGCACGGAACACTATGGACCAGTACGGACCAGAATAGACCAGTACGGACCACTATGGACCAGTACGGAGCAGAACGGACCAGTACGGAGCAGTACGGAATACTAGGGACCAGTACGGACCACAAGGGGGCAGTACGGAGCAGTATGGACCAGTACGGACCAGTACGGACCAGTATGGACCAGTGAGGACCAGTGCGGACCAGAACCGACCAGTACGGACTAGGACGGACCACTATGGAACAGAACGTACCAGAACGGACCACTACGGACTGGTAGGGACCAGTACGGACCGGTAGGGAACACTACGGACCAGTATGGACCAGTACGGACCAGAACGGACCAGTACGGACCACTATGGACCAGTACGGGCCAGAATGGACCAGTACGGACCACTATGGAACAGTACGGACCGGAACGGACCAGTATGGACCAGTGCGGACCAGAACAGACCAGTACGGACCAGTACGGACCAGTATGGACCAGTGCGGACCAGTATGGACCAGTGCGGACCAGTGCGGAACAGAACGGACAAGTACGGACTAGTGCGGACCACTATGGAACAGAACGGACCAGCATGGACCAGTGCGGACCAGAACAGACCAGTATGGACCAGTATGGACCAGCACGGAACACTATGGACCAGTACGGACCAGAATGGACCACTATGGACCAGTACGGAGCAGAACGGACCAGTATGGACCGGTATGGACCGGTACGGACCAGTACGGACCAGTATGGACCAGTATGGACCAGTGCGGACCAGTACGGACCAGTATGGACAAGGGCAGACCAGTACGGACCAGTACGGACCAGTATGGACCGGTATGGACCGGTACGGACCAGTACGGACCAGTATGGACCAGTATGGACCAGTGCGGACCAGTACGGACCAGTATGGACAAGGGCAGACCAGAACGGACCAGTACGGACCAGCACGGAACACTATGGACCAGTACGGACCAGAATAGACCAGTACGGACCACTATGGACCAGTACGGAGCAGAACGGACCAGTACGGAGCAGTACGGAATACTAGGGACCAGTACGGACCACAAGGGGGCAGTACGGAGCAGTATGGACCAGTACGGACCAGTACGGACCAGTATGGACCAGTGAGGACCAGTGCGGACCAGAACCGACCAGTACGGACTAGTACGGACCACTATGGAACAGAACGTACCAGAACGGACCAGTATGGACCATTGCGGACCAGAACAGACCATTACGGACCAGTACGGACCAGTATGGACCAGTGCGGACCAGTATGGACAAGGGCAGACCAGAACGGACCAGTACGGACCAGCACGGAACACTATGGACCATTACGGACCAGAACGGACCAGTACGGACCACTATGGACCAGTACGGGCCAGAATGGACCAGTATGGACCACTATGAAACAGTACGGACCGGAACGGACCAGTATGGACCAGTGCGGACCAGAACAGACCAGTACGGACCAGTACGGACCAGTATGGACCAGTGCGGACCAGTATGGACCAGTGCGGACCAGTGCGGAACAGAACGGACTAGTACGGACTAGTGCGGACCACTATGGAACAGAACGTACCAGTATGGACCAGTGCGGACCAGAACAGACCAGTATGGACCAGTATGGACCAGCACGGAACACTATGGACCAGTACGGACCAGAATGGACCAGTACGGACCACTATGGACCAGTACGGAGCAGAACGGACCAGTACGGAGCAGTACGGAATACTAGGGACCAGTACGGACCACAAGGGGGCAGTACGGAGCAGTATGGACCAGTACGGACCAGTACGGACCAGTATGGACCAGTATGGACCAGTGCGGACCAGTACGGAGCAGTATGGACAAGGGCAGACCAGAACGGACCAGTACGGACCAGTATGGACCAGTGAGGACCAGTGCGGACCAGAACCGACCAGTACGGACTAGTACGGACCACTATGGAACAGAACGTACCAGAACGGACCAGTACGGACTGGTAGGGACCAGTACGGACCGGTAGGGACCAGTACGGAACACTATGGACCAGTACGGACAAGAACGGACCAGTACGGACCAGTATGGACCAGTACAGATCAGAACGGACCAGTACGGACCACTATGGAACAGTACGGACCAGAACGGACCAGTATGGACCATTGCGGACCAGAACAGACCATTACGGACCAGTACGGACCAGTATGGACCAGTGCGGACCAGTATGGACCAGTGCGGACCAGTGCGGAACAGAACGGACAAGTACGGACTAGTACGGACCACTATGGAACAGAACGGACCAGTATGGACCAGTGCAGAACAGAACGGACCAGTATGGACCAGTATGGACCAGCACTGAACACGATGGACCAGTACGGACCAGAATGGACCAGTACGGACCACTATGGACCAGTACGGAGCAGAACGGACCAGTACGGACCAGTACGGACTACTAGTGACCAGTACGGACCACTAGGGGGCAGTACGGAGCACTATGGACCAGTATGGACGAGTGCGGAACAGTACGGACCAGTATGGACAAGGGCAGACCAGTACGGACCAGTACGGACCAGTATGGACCGGTATGGACCGGTACGGACCAGTACGGACCAGTATGGACCAGTATGGACCGGTATGGACCAGTACGGACCAGTACGGACCAGTACGGGCCAGTACGGACCAGTACGGACCATTGCGGAACAGTATGGACCAGTGCGGACCAGAACGGACCTGTATGGACCAGAACAGACCAGGACGGACCAGTACGGACCAGTACGGACCAGAACGGACCAATAGGGACCACTACGGACAAGTATGGACTAGTATGGACCAGTGAGGACCAGTGCGGACCAGAACCGACCAGTACGGACTAGTACGGACCACTATGGAACAGAACGTACCAGAACGGACCAGTATGGACTGGTAGGGACCAGTACGTACCGGTAGGGAACACTACGGACCAGTATGGACCAGTACGGACCAGAACGGACCAGTACGGACCACTATGGACCAGTACGGGCCAGAATGGACCAGTACGGACCACTATGGAACAGTACGGACCGGAACGGACCAGTATGGACCAGTGCGGACCAGAACAGACCAGTACGGACCAGTATGGATCAGTATGGACCAGTGCGGACCAGTATGGACCAGTGCGGACCAGTGCGGAACAGAACGGACAAGTACGGACTAGTGCGGACCACTATGGAACAGAACGTACCAGTATGGACCAGTGCGGACCAGAACAGACCAGTATGGACCAGTATGGACCAGCACGGAACACTATGGACCAGTACGGACCAGAATGGACCAGTACGGACCACTATGGACCAGTACGGAGCAGAACGGACCAGTACGGAGCAGTACGGAATACTAGGGACCAGTACGGACCACAAGGGGGCAGTACGGAGCAGTATGGACCAGTACGGACCAGTACGGACCAGTATGGACCAGTATGGACCAGTGCGGACCAGTACGGACCAGTATGGACAAGGGCAGAGCAGTACGGACCAGTACGGACCAGCACGGAACACTATGGACCAGTACGGACCAGAATAGACCAGTACGGACCACTATGGACCAGTACGGAGCAGAACGGACCAGTACGGAGCAGTACGGAATAGTACGGACCAGTACGGACCACAAGGGGGCAGTACGGAGCAGTATGGACCAGTACGGACCAGTACGGACCAGTATGGACCAGTGAGGACCAGTGCGGACCAGAACCTACCAGTACGGACTAGTACGGACCACTATGGAACAGAACGTACCAGAACGGACCAGTACGGACTGGTAGGGACCAGTACGGACCGGTAGGGAACACTACGGACCAGTATGGACCAGTACGGACCAGAACGGACCAGTACGGACCACTATGGACCAGTACGGGCCAGAATGGACCAGTACGGACCACTATGGAACAGTACGGACCGGAACGGACCAGTATGGACCAGTGCGGACCAGAACAGACCATTACGGACCAGTACGGACCAGTATGGACCAGTGCGGACTAGTATGGACCAGTGCGGACCAGTGCGGAACAGAACGGACAAGTACGGACTAGTACGGACCACTATGGAACAGAACGGACCAGCATGGACCAGTGCGGACCAGAACAGACCAGTATGGACCAGTATGGACCAGCACGGAACACTATGGACCAGTACGGACCAGAATGGACCACTATGGACCAGTACGGAGCAGAACGGAGCAGTACGGACCAGTACGGACCACTAGGGGGCAGTACGGAGCACTACGGACCAGTATGGACCAGTGCGGACCAGTACGGACCAGTATGGACAAGGGCAGACCAGTACGGACCAGTACGGACCAGTATGGACCGGTATGGACCGGTACGGACCAGTTCGGACCAGTATGGACCAGTATGGACCAGTGCGGACCAGTACGGACCAGTATGGACAAGGGCAGACCAGAACGGACCAGTACGGACCAGCACGGAACACTATGGACCAGTACGGACCAGAATAGACCAGTACGGACCACTATGGACCAGTACGGAGCAGAACGGACCAGTACGGAGCAGTACGGAATACTAGGGACCAGTACGGACCACAAGGGGGCAGTACGGAGCAGTATGGACCAGTACGGACCAGTACGGACCAGTATGGACCAGTGAGGACCAGTGCGGACCAGAACCGACCAGTACGGACTAGTACGGACCACTATGGAACAGAACGTACCAGAACGGACCAGTACGGACTGGTAGGGACCAGTACGGACCGGTAGGGACCAGTACGGAACACTATGGACCAGTACGGACAAGAACGGACCAGTACGGACCAGTATGGACCAGTACAGATCAGAACGGACCAGTACGGACCACTATGGAACAGTACGGACCAGAACGGACCAGTATGGAACATTGCGGACCAGAACAGACCATTACGGACCAGTACGGACAAGTATGGACCAGTGCGGACCAGTATGGACCAGTGCGGACCAGTGCGGAACAGAACGGACAAGTACGGACTAGTACGGACCACTATGGAACAGAACGTACCAGTATGGACCAGTGCGGAACAGAACGGACCAGTATGGACCAGTATGGACCAGCACTGAACACGATGGACCAGTACGGACCAGAATGGACCAGTACGGACCACTATGGACCAGTACGGAGCAGAACGGACCAGTACGGACCAGTACGGACTACTAGTGACCAGTACGGACCACTAGGGGGCAGTACGGAGCACTATGGACCAGTATGGAAGAGTGCGGAACAGTACGGACCAGTATGGACAAGGGCAGAGCAGTACGGACCAGTACGGACCAGTATGGACCGGTATGGACCGGTACGGACCAGTACGGACCAGTATGGACCAGTATGGACCGGTATGGACCAGTACGGACAAGTACGGACCAGTACGGGCCAGTACGGACCAGTACGGACCATTGCGGAGCAGTATGGACCAGTGCGGACCAGAACGGACCTGTATGGACCAGAACAGACCAGGACGGACCAGTACGGACCAGTACGGACCAGAACGGACCAATAGGGACCACTACGGACAAGTATGGACTAGTATGGACCAGTATGGACCAGTACGGACCAGTACGGACCAGTATGGACCAGTACGGACCAGTATGGACCAGTGCGGACCAGAACGGAGCAGTATGGACCAGTATGGACCAGTATGGATCAGTAGGGAACAATACGGACCAGGACGGACCAGTACGGACCAGTATGGACCAGTACGGACCACTATGGACCAGTACGGACCAGTATGGACCAGTATGGACCAGTACGGACCAGTATGGACCAGTGCGGACCAGAACGGACCAGTATGGACCAGTATGGATCAGTAGGGACCAATACGGACCAGTAGGGACAGTACGGACCGCTATGGACCCGTACGGACCAGAACGGACCAGTACGGACCACTATGGACCCGTACGGAGCAGAATGGACCAGTGCGGACCAGAACAGACAGGTGCGGACCAGTACGGACCAGTATGGACCAGTGCGGACAGGTATGGACCAGTGCGGACCAGTGCGGAACAGTATGGACCAGAACGGACCAGTACGGACCAGTACGGAATACTACGGACCAGTACGGACCACAAGGGGGCAGTACGGAGCAGTGTGGACCAGTACGGACCTGGACGGACCAGTATGGACCAGTGAGGACCAGTGCGGACCAGAACCGACCAGTACGGACTAGTACGGACCACTATGGAACAGAACGTACCAGAACGGACCAGTACGGACTGGTAGGGACCAGTACGGACCAGTAGGGAACACTACGGACCAGTATGGACCAGTACGGACCAGAACGGACCAGTATGGATCATTGCGGATTAGAACAGACCATTACGGACCAGTACGGACCAGTATGGACCAGTGCGGACCAGTATGGACCAGTGCGGACCAGTGCGGAACAGAACGGACCAGTACGGACCAGTACGGACCAGTATGGACCAGTGCGGACCAGTATGGACCATTGCGGACCAGAACAGACCAGTACGGACCAGTGCAGACCAGAACGGACCAGTATGGACCAGTATGGACCAGCACGGAACACGATGGACCAGTACGGACCAGAACGGACCAGTACGGAACAGTATGGACCAGAACGGACCAGTACGGACAAGTATGGACCATTGCGGACCAGAACAGACCAGTACGGACCAGTACGGACCAGAACAGACCAGTATGGACCAGTATGGACCAGCACTGAACACGATGGACCAGTACGGACCAGAACGGACCAGTACGGACCACTATGGACCAGTGCGGGCCACAACGGACCTGTATGGACCAGTACAGACCAGGACGGACCAGTACGGACCAATATGGAACAGAACGTACCAGAACGGACCAGTATGGGCCAGTACGGACCAGTACGGACCAGTAGGGACCAGTACGGACCACTATGGACCAGTACGGGCCAGTACGGACCACTACGGACCAGTATGGACCAGAACGGACCAGTACAGACCAGTATGGACCAGTACCGACCAATGTGGACCAGTACGGACCAGTATGGACCAGTGCGGACCAGAACGGACCCGTATGGACCAGTATGGACCAGAACGGACCAGTACGGATCAGTATGGACCAGTACGGACCAGTATGGATTAGAGCGGACCAGTACGGACCAGTACGGACCAGTACGGACAAGTATGGACCAGTGCGGACCAGTACGGACCAGTATGGACCAGTGCGGACTGGAACGGACCATTGTGGACCAGTACGGACCAGTATGGACCAGTACGGACCAGTATGGACCAGAGCGGACCAGTACGGACCAGTAGGGACAGTACGGACCGTTATGGACCCGTACGGACCAGAACGGACCAGTACGGACCACTATGGACCCGTACGGAGCAGAACGGACCAGTACGGACCACTACGGACTACTAGTGACCAGTATGGATCACTAGGGGGCCGTACGGAGCAGTATGGACCAGTATGGACCAGTGCGGACCACAACGGACCAATAGGGACCACTACGGACCAGTACGGACCAGTACAGACGAGAATGGACCAGTACGGACCAGTACGGACCAGTATGGACCAGTATGGACCAGCACGGAACACGATGGACCAGTACGGACCAGAACGGACCAGTACGGAACAGTATGGACCAGAACGGACCAGTACGGACAAGTATGGACCATTGCGGACCAGAACAGACCAGTACGGACCAGTACGGACCAGTATGGACCAGTGCGGACCAGTATGGACCAGTGCGGACCAGTGCGGAACAGAACGGACAAGTACGGACTAGTACGGACCACTATGGAACAGAACGTACCAGTATGGACCAGTGCGGACCAGAACAGACCAGTATGGACCAGTATGGACCAGCACTGAACACGATGGACCAGTACGGACCAGAACGGACCAGTACGGACCACTATGGACCAGTGCGGGCCACAACGGACCTGTATGGACCAGTACAGACCAGGACGGACCAGTACGGACCAATATGGAACAGAACGTACCAGAACGGACCAGTATGGGCCAGTACGGACCAGTACGGACCAGTAGGGACCAGAACGGACCACTATGGACCAGTACGGACCAGTACGGACCACTACGGACCAGTATGGACCAGAACGGACCAGAACGGACCACTATGGACCAGTACCGACCAATGTGGACCAGTACGGACCAGTATGGACCAATGCGGACCAGAACGGACCCGTATGGACCAGTATGGACCAGTAGGGACCAATACGGACAAGTACGGACTAGTATGGACCAGTACGGACCAGAACGGACCAGTACGGACCAGTATGGACCAGTACGGACAAGTATGGATTAGAGCGGACCAGTACGGACCAGTACGGACCAGTACAGACCACTATGGACCAGTGCGGAACAGTACGGACCAGTATGGACCAGTGCGGACTGGAACGGACCATTGTGGACCAGTACGGACCAGTATGGACCAGTACGGACCAGTATGGACCAGAGCGGACCAGTACGGACCAGTAGGGACAGTACGGACCGCTATGGACCCGTACGGACCAGAACGGACCAGTACGGACCACTATGGACCCGTACGGAGCAGAACGGACCAGTACGGACCACTACGGACTACTAGTGACCAGTATGGATCACTAGGGGGCAGTACGGAGCAGTATGGACCAGTATGGACCAGTGCAGACCACAACGGACCAATAGGGACCACTACGGACCAGTACGGACCAGTACAGACGAGAATGGACCAGTATGGACCAGTACGGACCAGTATGGACCAGTACGGAGCAGTATGGACCAGTGCGGACCAGAACGGACCAGTATGGACCAGTATGGACCAGTATGGATCAGTAAGGACCAATACGGACCAGGACGGACCAGTACGGACCAGTATGGACCAGTACGGACCACTATGGACCAGTACGGACCAGTATGGACCAGTATGGACCAGTACGGACCAGTATGGACCAGTGCGGACCAGAACGGACCAGTATGGACCAGTATGGACCAGTATGGATCGGTAGGGACCAATACGGACCAGGACGGACCAATACGGACCAGATCGTACCAGTACGGACCAGTATGGACCAGTGCCGACCAGAACGGACCAGTACGGACCAGTACGGACCAGTATGGACCAGTGCGGACCAGTATGGACCAGTGCGGACCAGTACGGACCAGTATGGACCAGTATGGACCAGTACGGACCAGAACGGACCAATAGGGAACACTACGGACCAGTACGGACCAGTGCGGACCAGAACAGACCAGTACGGACCAGAACGGACCAGTACGGACCAGTATGGACCAGTGCGGACCAGAACAGACCAGTGCGGACCAGTACGGACCAGTACGGACCAGTATGGACCAGTGCGGACAGGTATGGACCAGTGCGGACCAGTGCGGAACAGTATGGACCAGAACGGACCAGTACGGACCAGTACGGAATACTACGGACCAGTACGGACCACAAGGGGGCAGTACGGAGCAGTGTGGACCAGTACGGACCTGGACGGACCAGTATGGACCAGTGAGGACCAGTGCGGACCAGAACCTACCAGTACGGACTAGTACGGACCACTATGGAACAGAACGTACCAGAACGGACCAGTACGGACTGGTAGGGACCAGTACGGACCGGTAGGGAACACTACGGACCAGTATGGACCAGTACGGACCAGAATGGACCAGTATGGACCATTGCGGACCAGAACAGACCATTACGGACCAGTACGGACCAGTATGGACCAGTGCGGACCAGTATGGACCAGTGCGGACCAGTGCGGAACAGAACGGACCAGTACGGACCAGTACGGACCAGAACGGACCAGTATGGACCAGTATGGACCATTGCGGACCAGAACAGACCAGTACGGACCAGTACGGACCAGTATGGACCAGTGCGGACCAGTATGGACCAGTGCGGACCAGTGCGGAACAGAACGAACAAGTACGGACTAGTACGGACCACTATGGAACAGAACGTACCAGTATGGACCAGTGCGGACCAGAACAGACCAGTATGGACCAGTATGGACCAGCACGGAACACGATGGACCAGTACGGACCAGAACGGACCAGTACGGACCACTATGGACCAGTGCGGGCCACAACGGACCTGTATGGACCAGTACAGACCAGGACGGACCAGTACGGACCAATATGGAACAGAACGTACCAGAACGGACCAGTACGGGCCAGTACGGACCAGTAGGGACCAGTAGGGACCAGTACGGACCACTATGGACCAGTACGGACCAGTACGGACCACTACGGACCAGTATGGACCAGAACGGACCAGTACGGACCAGTATGGACCAGTACCGACCAATGTGGACCAGTACGGACCAGTATGGACCAGTGCGGACCAGAACGGACCCGTATGGACCAGTATGGACCAGTAGGGACCAATACGGACCAGTACGGACTAGTATGGACCAGTACGGACCAGAACGGACCAGTACGGACCAGTATGGACCAGTGCGGACCAGTACGGACCAGTATGGACCAGTGCGGACTGGAACGGACCATTGTGGACCAGTACGGACCAGTATGGACCAGTACGGACCAGTATGGACCAGAGCGGACCAGTACGGACCAGTAGGGACAGTACGGACCGCTATGGACCCGTACGGACCAGAACGGACCAGTACGGACCACTATGGACCCGTACGGAGCAGAACGGACCAGTACGGACCACTACGGACTACTAGTGACCAGTATGGATCACTAGGGGGCAGTACGGAGCAGTATGGACCAGTATGGACCAGTGCGGACCACAACGGACCAATAGGGACCACTACGGACCAGTACGGACCAGTACAGACGAGAATGGACCAGTATGGACCAGTACGGACCAGTATGGACCAGTATGGACCAGCACGGAACACGATGGACCAGTACGGACCAGAACGGACCAGTACGGAACAGTATGGACCAGAACGGACCAGTACGGACAAGTATGGACCATTGCGGACCAGAACAGACCAGTACGGACCAGTACGGACCAGTACGGACCAGTATGGACCAGTACCGACCAATGTGGACCAGTACGGACCAGTATGGACCAGTGCGGACCAGAACGGACCCGTATGGACCAGTATGGACCAGTACGGACCAGTACGGACCAGTACGGACCAGTATGGACCAGTACGGACCAGAACGGACCAGTACGGACCAGTATGGACCAGTACGGACAAGTATGGATTAGAGCGGACCAGTACGGACCAGTACAAACCAGTATGGACCAGTATGGACCAGTGCGGACCAGAACGGACCAGTATGGACCAGTGCGGACTGGAACGGACCATTGTGGACCAGTACGGACCAGTATGGACCAGTACGGACCAGTATGGACCAGAGCGGACCAGTACGGACCAGTAGGGACAGTACGGACCGCTATGGACCCGTACGGACCAGAACGGACCAGTACGGACCACTATGGACCCGTACGGAGCAGAACGGACCAGTACGGACCACTACGGACTACTAGTGACCAGTATGGATCACTAGGGGGCAGTACGGAGCAGTATGGACCAGTATGGACCAGTGCGGACCACAACGGACCAATAGGGACCACTACGGACCAGTGCGGACCAGTACAGACGAGAATGGACCAGTATGGACCAGTACGGACCAGTATGGACCAGTATGGACCAGCACGGAACACGATGGACCAGTACGGACCAGAACGGACCAGTACGGAACAGTATGGACCAGAACGGACCAGTACGGACAAGTATGGACCATTGCGGACCAGAACAGACCAGTACGGACCAGTACGGACCAGTATGGACCAGTGCGGACCAGTATGGACCAGTGCGGACCAGTGCGGAACAGAACGGACAAGTACGGACTAGTACGGACCACTATGGAACAGAACGTACCAGTATGGACCAGTGCGGACCAGAACAGACCAGTATGGACCAGTATGGACCAGCACTGAACACGATGGACCAGTACGGACCAGAACGGACCAGTACGGACCACTATGGACCAGTGCGGGCCACAACGGACCTGTATGGACCAGTACAGACCAGGACGGACCAGTACGGACCAATATGGAACAGATCGTACCAGAACGGACCAGTATGGGCCAGTACGGACCAGTACGGACCAGTAGGGACCAGTACGGACCACTATGGACCAGTACGGACCAGTACGGACCACTACGGACCAGTATGGACCAGAACGGACCAGTACGGACCAGTATGGACCAGTACCGACCAATGTGGACCAGTACGGACCAGTATGGACCAGTGCGGACCAGAACGGACCCGTATGGACCAGTATGGACCAGTAGGGACCAATACGGACCAGTACGGACTAGTATGGACCAGTACGGACCAGAACGGACCAGTACGGACCAGTATGGACCAGTACGGACAAGTATGGATTAGAGCGGACCAGTACGGACCAGTACGGACCAGTACAGACCAGTATGGACCAGTGCGGAACAGTACGGACCAGTATGGACCAGTACGGACCAGTATGGACCAGAGCGGACCAGTACGGACCGCTATGGACCCGTACGGACCAGAACGGACCAGTACGGACCACTATGGACCCGTACGGAGCAGAACGGACCAGTACGGACCACTACGGACTACTAGTGACCAGTATGGATCACTAGGGGGCAGTACGGAGCAGTATGGACCAGTATGGACCAGTGCGGACCACAACGGACCAATAGGGACCACTACGGACCAGTACGGACCAGTACAGACGAGAATGGACCAGTATGGACCAGTACGGACCAGTATGGACCAGTACGGAGCAGTATGGACCAGTGCGGACCAGAACGGATCAGTATGGTCCAGTATGGACCAGTATGGATCAGTAAGGACCAATACGGACCAGGACGGACCAGTACGGACCAGTATGGACCAGTACGGACCACTATGGACCAGTACGGACCAGTATGGACCAGTATGGACCAGTACGGACCAGTATGGACCAGTGCGGATCAGAACGGACCAGTATGGACCAGTATGGACCAGTATGGATCGGTAGGGACCAATACGGACCAGGACGGACCAATACGGACCAGATCGGACCAGTACGGACCAGTATGGACCAGTGCCGACCAGAACGGACCAGTACGGACCAGTACGGACCAGTATGGACCAGTGCGGACCAGTATGGACCAGTGCGGACCAGTACGGACCAGTATGGACCAGTATGGACCAGTACGGACCAGAACGGACCAATAGGGAACACTACGGACCAGTACGGACCAGTGCGGACCAGAACAGACCAGTACGGACCAGAACGGACCAGTACGGACCAGTATGGACCAGTGCGGACCAGAACAGACCAGTGCGGACCAGTACGGACCAGTATGGACCAGTGCGGACAGGTATGGACCAGTGCGGACCAGTGCGGACCAGTATGGACCAAAACGGACCAGTACGGACCAGTACGGAATACTAGGGACCAGTACGGACCACAAGGGGGCAGTACGGAGCAGTGTGGACCAGTACGGACCTGGACGGACCAGTATGGACCAGTGAGGACCAGTGCGGACCAGAACCTACCAGTACGGACTAGTACGGACCACTATGGAACAGAACGTACCAGAACGGACCAGGACGGACTGGTAGGGACCAGTACGGACCGGTAGGGAACACTACGGACCAGTATGGACCAGTACGGACCAGAACGGACCAGTATGGATCATTGCGGATTAGAACAGACCATTACGGACCAGTACGGACCAGTATGGACCAGTGCGGACCAGTATGGACCAGTGCGGACCAGTGCGGAACAGAACGGACCAGTACGGACCAGTACGGACCAGTATGGACCAGTGCGGACCAGTATGGACCATTGCGGACCAGAACAGACCAGTACGGACCAGTGCAGACCAGAACGGACCAGTATGGACCAGTATGGACCAGCACGGAACACGATGGACCAGTACGGACCAGAACGGACCAGTACGGAACAGTATGGACCAGAACGGACCAGTACGGACAAGTATGGACCATTGCGGACCAGAACAGACCAGTACGGACCAGTACGGACCAGTATGGACCAGTGCGGACCAGTATGGACCAGTGCGGACCAGAACAGACCAGTATGGACCAGTATGGACCAGCACGGAACACGATGGACCAGTACGGACCAGAACGGACCAGTACGGACCACTATGGACCAGTGCGGGCCACAACGGACCTGTATGGACCAGTACAGACCAGGACGGACCAGTACGGACCAATATGGAACAGATCGTACCAGAACGGACCAGTATGGGCCAGTACGGACCAGTACGGACCAGTAGGGACCAGTACGGACCACTATGGACCAGTACGGACCAGTACGGACCACTACGGACCAGTATGGACCAGAACGGACCAGTACGGACCAGTATGGACCAGTACCGACCAATGTGGACCAGTACGGACCAGTATGGACCAGTGCGGACCAGAACGGACCCGTATGGACCAGTATGGACCAGTAGGGACCAATACGGACCAGTACGGACTAGTATGGACCAGTACGGACCAGAACGGACCAGTACGGACCAGTATGGACCAGTACGGACAAGTATGGATTAGAGCGGACCAGTACGGACCAGTACGGACGCAGTACAGACCAGTATGGACCAGTGCGGAACAGTACGGACCAGTATGGACCAGTACGGACCAGTATGGACCAGAGCGGACCAGTACGGACCAGTAGGGACAGTACGGACCGCTATGGACCCGTACGGACCAGAACGGACCAGTACGGACCGACTATGGACCCGTACGGAGCAGAACGGACCAGTACGGACCACTACGGACTACTAGTGACCAGTATGGATCACTAGGGGGCAGTACGGAGCAGTATGGACCAGTATGGACCAGTGCGGACCACAACGGACCAATAGGGACCACTACGGACCAGTACGGACCAGTACAGACGAGAATGGACCAGTATGGACCAGTACGGACCAGTATGGACCAGTATGGACCAGCACGGAACACGATGGACCAGTACGGACCAGAACGGACCAGTACGGAACAGTATGGACCAGAACGGACCAGTACGGACAAGTATGGACCATTGCGGACCAGAACAGACCAGTACGGACCAGTACGGACCAGTATGGACCAGTGCGGACCAGTATGGACCAGTGCGGACCAGTGCGGAACAGAACGGACAAGTACGGACTAGTACGGACCACTATGGAACAGAACGTACCAGTATGGACCAGTGCGGACCAGAACAGACCAGTATGGACCAGTATGGACCAGCACTGAACACGATGGACCAGTACGGACCAGAACGGACCAGTACGGACCACTAAGGACCAGTGCGGGCCACAACGGACCTGTATGGACCAGTACAGACCAGTATGGACCAGTACGGACCAGTATGGACCAGAGCGGACCAGTACGGACCAGTAGGGACAGTACGGACCGCTATGGACCCGTACGGACCAGAACGGACCAGTACGGACCACTATGGACCCGTACGGAGCAGAACGGACCAGTACGGACCACTACGGACTACTAGTGACCAGTATGGATCACTAGGGGGCAGTACGGAGCAGTATGGACCAGTATGGACCAGTGCGGACCACAACGGACCAATAGGGACCACTACGGACCAGTACGGACCAGTACAGACGAGAATGGACCCAGTATGGACCAGTACGGACCAGTATGGACCAGTATGGACCAGCACGGAACACGATGGACCAGTACGGACCAGAACGGACCAGTACGGAACAGTATGGACCAGAACGGACCAGTACGGACAAGTATGGACCATTGCGGACCAGAACAGACCAGTACGGACCAGTACGGACCAGTATGGACCAGTGCGGACCAGTATGGACCAGTGCGGACCAGTGCGGAACAGAACGGACAAGTACGGACTAGTACGGACCACTATGGAACAGAACGTACCAGTATGGACCAGTGCGGACCAGAACAGACCAGTATGGACCAGTATGGACCGAGCACTGAACACGATGGACCAGTACGGACCAGAACGGACCAGTACGGACCACTATGGACCAGTGCGGGCCACAACGGACCTGTATGGACCAGTACAGACCAGGACGGACCAGTACGGACCAATATGGAACAGAACGTACCAGAACGGACCAGTATGGGCCAGTACGGACCAGTACGGACCAGTAGGGACCAGAACGGACCACTATGGACCAGTACGGACCAGTACGGACCACTACGGACCAGTATGGACCAGAACGGACCAGAACGGACCCGTATGGACCAGTATGGACCAGTAGGGACCAATACGGACAAGTACGGACTAGTATGGACCAGTACGGACCAGAACGGACCAGTACGGACCAGTACAGACCAGTATGGACCAGTGCGGAACAGTACGGACCAGTATGGACCAGTGCGGACTGGAACGGACCATTGTGGACCAGTACGGACCAGTATGGACCAGTACGACCAGTATGGACCAGAGCGGACCAGTACGGACCAGTAGGGACAGTACGGACCGCTATGGACCCGTACGGACCAGAACGGACCAGTACGGACCACTATGGACCCGTACGGAGCAGAACGGACCAGTACGGACCACTACGGACTACTAGTGACCAGTATGGATCACTAGGGGGCAGTACGGAGCAGTATGGACCAGTATGGACCAGTGCGGACCACAACGGACCAATAGGGACCACTACGGACCAGTACGGACCAGTACAGACGAGAATGGACCAGTATGGACCAGTACGGACCAGTATGGACCAGTACGGAGCAGTATGGACCAGTGCGGACCAGAACGGATTCAGTATGGACCAGTATGGACCAGTATGGATCAGTAAGGACCAATACGGACCAGGACGGACCCAGTACGGACCAGTATGGACCAGTACTGGACCACTATGGACCAGTACGGACCAGTATGGACCAGTATGGACCAGTACGGACCAGTATGGACCAGTGCGGACCAGAACGGACCAGTATGGACCAGTATGGACCAGTATGGATCGGTAGGGACCAATACGGACCAGGACGGACCAATACGGACCAGATCGGACCAGTACGGACCAGTATGGACCAGTGCCGACCAGAACGGACCAGTACGGACCAGTACGGACCAGTATGGACCAGTGCGGACCAGTATGGACCAGTGCGGACCAGTACGGACCCAGTATGGACCAGTATGGACCAGTACGGACCAGAACGGACCAATAGGGAACACTACGGACCAGTACGGACCAGTGCGGACCAGAACAGACCAGTACGGACCAGAACGGACCAGTACGGACCAGTTATGGACCAGTGCGGACCAGAACAGACCAGTGCGGACCAGTACGGACCAGTATGGACCAGTGCGGACAGGTATGGACCAGTGCGGACCAGTGCGGACCAGTATGGAACAGAACGGACCAGTACGGACCAGTACGGAATACTAGGGACCAGTACGGACCACAAGGGGGCAGTACGGAGCAGTGTGGACCAGTACGGACCTGGACGGACCAGTATGGACCAGTGAGGACCAGTGCGGACCAGAACCTACCAGTACGGACTAGTACGGACCACTATGGAACAGAACGTACCAGAACGGACCAGTACGGACTGGTAGGGACCAGTACGGACCGGTAGGGAACACTACGGACCAGTATGGACCAGTACGGACCAGAATGGTCCAGTATGGACCATTGCGGACCAGAACAGACCATTACGGACCAGTACGGACCAGTATGGACCAGTGCGGACCAGTATGGACCAGTGCGGACAACAGAACGGACCAGTACGGACCAGTACGGACCAGTATGGACCAGTGCGGACCAGTATGGACCATTGCGGACAAGAACAGACCAGTACGGACCAGTGCGGACCAGAACGGACCAGTATGGACCAGTATGGACCAGCACGGAACACGATGGACCAGTACGGACCAGAACGGACCAGTACGGAACAGTATGGACCAGAACGGACCAGTACGGACAAGTATGGACCATTGCGGACCAGAACAGACCAGTACGGACCAGTACGGACCAGTATGGACCAGTGCGGACCAGTATGGACCAGTGCGGACCAGTGCGGAACAGAACGGACAAGTACGGACTAGTACGGACCACTATGGAACAGAACGTACCAGTATGGACCAGTGCGGACCAGAACAGACCAGTATGGACCAGTATGGACCAGCACTGAACACGATGGACCAGTACGGACCAGAACGGACCAGTACGGACCACTATGGACCAGTGCGGGCCACAACGGACCTGTATGGACCAGTACAGACCAGGACGGACCAGTACGGACCAATATGGAACAGAACGTAAAGAACGGAGCAGTATGGGCCAGTACGGACCAGTACGGACCAGTAGGGACCAGAACGGACCAGTATGGATCATTGCGGATTAGAACAGACCATTACGGACCAGTACGGACCAGTATGGACCAGTGCGGACCAGTATGGACCAGTGCGGACCAGTGCGGAACAGAACGGACCAGTACGGACCAGTACGGACCAGTATGGACCAGTGCGGACCAGTATGGACCATTGCGGACCAGAACAGACCAGTACGGACCAGTGCAGACCAGAACGGACCAGTATGGACCAGTATGGACCAGCACGGAACACGATGGACCAGTACGGACCAGAACGGACCAGTACGGAACAGTATGGACCAGAACGGACCAGTACGGACAAGTATGGACCATTGCGGACCAGAACAGACCAGTACGGACCAGTACGGACCAGTATGGACCAGTGCGGACCAGTATGGACCAGTGCGGACCAGTGCGGAACAGAACGAACAAGTACGGACTAGTACGGACCACTATGGAACAGAACGTACCAGTATGGACCAGTGCGGACCAGAACAGACCAGTATGGACCAGTATGGACCAGCACTGAACACGATGGACAAGTACGGACCAGAACGGACCAGTACGGACCACTATGGACCAGTGCGGGCCACAACGGACCTGTATGGACCAGTACAGACCAGGACGGACCAGTACGGACCAATATGGAACAGATCGTACCAGAACGGACCAGTATGGGCCAGTACGGACCAGTACGGACCAGTAGGGACCAGTACGGACCACTATGGACCAGTACGGAGCAGTACGGACCACTACGGACCAGTATGGACCAGAACGGACCAGTACGGACCAGTATGGACCAGTACCGACCAATGTGGACCAGTACGGACGAGTATGGACCAATGCGGACCAGAACGGACCCGTATGGACCAGTATGGACCAGTAGGGACCAATACGGACAAGTACGGACTAGTATGGACCAGTACGGACCAGAACGGACCAGTACGGACCAGTATGGACCAGTACGGACAAGTATGGATTAGAGCGGACCAGTACGGACCAGTACGGAGCAGTACAGACCAGTATGGACCAGTGCGGAACAGTACGGACCAGTATGGACCAGTGCGGACTGGAACGGGACCATTGTGGACCAGTACGGACCAGTATGGACCAGTACGGACCAGTATGGACCAGAGCGGACCAGTACGGACCAGTAGGGACAGTACGGACCGCTATGGACCCGTACGGACCAGAACGGACCAGTACGGACCACTATGGACCCGTACGGAGCAGAACGGACCAGTACGGACCACTACGGACTACTAGTGACCAGTATGGATCACTAGGGGGCAGTACGGAGCAGTATGGACCAGTATGGACCAGTGCGGACCACAACGGACCAATAGGGACCACTACGGACCAGTACGGACCAGTACAGACGAGAATGGACCAGTATGGACCAGTACGGACCAGTATGGACCAGTACGGAGCAGTATGGACCAGTGCGGACCAGAACGGATCAGTATGGACCAGTATGGACCAGTATGGATCAGTAAGGACCAATACGGACCAGGAAGGACCAGTACGGACCAGTATGGACCAGTACGGACCACTATGGACCAGTACGGACCAGTATGGACCAGTATGGACCAGTACGGACCAGTATGGACCAGTGCGGACCAGAACGGACCAGTATGGACCAGTATGGACCAGTATGGATCGGTAGGGACCAATACGGACCAGGACGGACCAATACGGACCAGATCGGACCAGTACGGACCAGTATGGACCAGTGCCGACCAGAACGGACCAGTACGGACCAGTACGGACCAGTATGGACCAGTGCGGACCAGTATGGACCAGTGCGGACCAGTACGGACCAGTATGGACCAGTATGGACCAGTACGGACCAGAACGGACCAATAGGGAACACTACGGACCAGTACGGACCAGTGCGGACCAGAACAGACCAGTACGGACCAGAACGGACCAGTACGGACCAGTATGGACCAGTGCGGACCAGAACGGACCAGTGCGGACCAGTGCCGACCAGAACGGACCAGTACGGACCAGTACGGACCAGTATGGACCAGTGCGGACCAGTATGGACCAGTGCGGACCAGTATGGACCAGTGCGGACCATTATGGACCAGTGCGGACCAGTACGGACCAGTATGGACCAGTATGGACCAGTACGGACCTGGACGGACCAGTATGGACCAGTGAGGACCAGTGCGGACCAGAACCCACCAGTACGGACTAGTACGGACCACTATGGAACAGAACGTACCAGAACGGACCAGTACGGACTGGTAGGGACCAGTACGGACCGGTAGGGAACACTACGGACCAGTATGGACCAGTACGGACCAGAATGGTCCAGTATGGACCATTGCGGACCAGAACAGTCCATTACGGACCAGTATGGACCAGTATGGACCAGTGCGGACCAGTATGGACCAATGCGGACGAGTGCGGAACAGAACGGACCAGTACGGACCAGTACGGACCAGAACGGACCAGTATGGACCAGTATGGACCATTGCGGACCAGAACAGACCAGTACGGACCAGTGCGGACCAGAACGGACCAGTATGGACCAGTATGGACCAGCACGGAACACGATGGACCAGTACGGACCAGAACGGACCAGTACGGAACAGTATGGACCAGAACGGACCAGTACGGACAAGTATGGACCAGTGCGGACCAGTATGGACCAGTGCGGACCAGTACGGACCAGTATGGACCAGTGCGGACCAGTATGGACCAGTGCGGACCAGTGCGGAACAGAACGGACAAGTACGGACTAGTACGGACCACTATGGAACAGAACGTACCAGTATGGACCAGTGCGGACCAGAACAGACCAGTATGGACCAGTATGGACCAGCACTGAACACGATGGACCAGTACGGACCAGAACGGACCAGTACGGACCACTAAGGACCAGTGCGGGCCACAACGGACCTGTATGGACCAGTACAGACCAGGACGGACCAGTACGGACCAATATGGAACAGAACGTACCAGAACGGACCAGTATGGGCCAGTACGGACCAGTACGGACCAGTAGGGACCAGAACGGACCACTATGGACCAGTACGGACCAGTACGGACCACTACGGACCAGTATGGACCAGAACGGACCAGTACGGACCAGTATGGACCAGTACCGACCAATGTGGACCAGTACGGACCAGTATGGACCAGTGCGGACCAGAACGGACCCGTATGGACCCAGTATGGACCAGTAGGGACCAATACGGACCAGTACGGACTAGTATGGACCAGTACGGACCAGAACGGACCAGTACGGACCAGTATTGGACCAGTACGGACCAGTATGGATTAGAGCGGACCAGTACGGACCAGTACGGACCAGTACGGACCAGTATGGACCAGTGCGGACCAGTACGGACCAGTATGGACCAGTGCGGACTGGAACGGACCATTGTGGACCAGTACGGACCAGTATGGACCAGTACGGACCAGTATGGACCAGAGCGGACCAGTACGGACCAGTAGGGACAGTACGGACCGCTATGGACCCGTACGGACCAGAACGGACCAGTACGGACCACTATGGACCCGTACGGAGCAGAACGGACCAGTACGGACCACTACGGACTACTAGTGACCAGTATGGATCACTAGGGGGCAGTACGGAGCAGTATGGACCAGTATGGACCAGTGCGGACCACAACGGACCAATAGGGACCACTACGGACCAGTACGGACCAGTACAGACGAGAATGGACCAGTATGGACCAGTACGGACCAGTATGGACCAGTATGGACCAGCACGGAACACGATGGACCAGTACGGACCAGAACGGACCAGTACGGAACAGTATGGACCAGAACGGACCAGTACGGACAAGTACGGACCATTGCGGACCAGAACAGACCAGTACGGACCAGTACGGACCAGTACGGACCAGTATGGACCAGTACCGACCAATGTGGACCAGTACGGACCAGTATGGACCAGTGCGGACCAGAACGGACCCGTATGGACCAGTATGGACCAGTACGGACCAGTACGGACCAGTACGGACCAGTACGCACCAGTACGGACCAGAACGGACCAGTACGGACCAGTATGGACCAGTACGGACAAGTATGGATTAGAGCGGACCAGTACGGACCAGTACAAACCAGTATGGACCAGTATGGACCAGTGCGGACCAGTACGGACCAGTATGGACCAGTGCGGACTGGAACGGACCATTGTGGACCAGTACGGACCAGTATGGACCAGTACGGACCAGTATGGACCAGAGCGGACCAGTACGGACCAGTAGGGACAGTACGGACCGCTATGGACCCGTACGGACCAGAACGGACCAGTACGGACCACTATGGACCCGTACGGAGCAGAACGGACCAGTACGGACCACTACGGACTACTAGTGACCAGTATGGATCACTAGGGGGCAGCACGGAGCAGTATGGACCAGTATGGACCAGTGCGGACCACAACGGACCAATAGGGACCACTACGGACCAGTACGGACCAGTACAGACGAGAATGGACCAGTATGGACCAGTACGGACCAGTATGGACCAGTATGGACCAGCACGGAACACGATGGCCCAGTACGGACCAGAACGGACCAGTACGGAACAGTATGGACCAGAACGGACCAGTACGGACAAGTATGGACCATTGCGGACCAGAACAGACCAGTACGGACCAGTACGGACCAGTATGGACCAGTGCGGACCAGTATGGACCAGTGCGGACCAGTGCGGAACAGAACGGACAAGTACGGACTAGTACGGACCACTATGGAACAGAACGTACCAGTATGGACCAGTGCGGACCAGAACAGACCAGTATGGACCAGTATGGACCAGCACTGAACACGATGGACCAGTACGGACCAGAACGGACCAGTACGGACCACTAAGGACCAGTGCGGGCCACAACGACCTGTATGGACCAGTACAGACCAGGACGGACCAGTACGGACCAATATGGAACAGATCGTACCAGAACGGACCAGTATGGGCCAGTACGGACCAGTACGGACCAGTAGGGACCAGTACGGACCACTATGGACCAGTACGGACCAGTACGGACCACTACGGACCAGTATGGACCAGAACGGACCAGTACGGACCAGTATGGACCAGTACCGACCAATGTGGACCAGTACGGACCAGTATGGACCAGTGCGGACCAGAACGGACCCGTATGGACCAGTATGGACCAGTAGGGACCAATACGGACCAGTACGGACCAGTATGGACCAGTACGGACCAGAACGGACCAGTACGGACCAGTATGGACCAGTACGGACAAGTATGGATTAGAGCGGACCAGTACGGAGCAGTACGGACCAGTACAGACCAGTATGGACCAGTGCGGAACAGTACAGACCAGTATGGACCAGTGCGGACTGGAAACAGACCATTGTGGACCAGTACGGACCAGTAGGGACAGTACGGACCGCTATGGACCCGTACGGACCAGAACGGACCAGTACGGACCACTATGGACCCGTACGGAGCAGAACGGACCAGTACGGACCACTACGGACTACTAGTGACCAGTATGGATCACTAGGGGGCAGTACGGAGCAGTATGGACCAGTATGGACCAGTGCGGACCACAACGGACCAATAGGGACCACTACGGACCAGTACGGACCAGTACAGACGAGAATGGACCAGTATGGACCAGTACGGACCAGTATGGACCAGCACGGAACACGATGGACCAGTACGGACCAGAACGGACCAGTATGGACCAGTATGGACCAGTATGGATCAGTAAGGACCAATACGGACCAGGACGGACCAGTACGGACCAGTATGGACCAGTACGGACCACTATGGACCAGTACGGACCAGTATGGACCAGTATGGACCAGTACGGACCACTATGGACCAGTGCGGACCAGAACGGACCAGTATGGACCAGTATGGACCAGTATGGATCGGTAGGGACCAATACGGACCAGGACGGACCAATACGAACCAGATCGGACCAGTAGGGACCAGTATGGACCAGTGCCGACCAGAACGGACCAGTACGGACCCAGTACGGACCAGTATGGACCAGTGCGGACCAGTATGGACCAGTGCGGACCAGTATGGACCAGTGCGGACCAGTACGGACCAGTATGGACCAGTATGGACCAGTACGGACCTGGACGGACCAGTATGGACCAGTGAGGACCAGTGCGGACCAGAACCCACCAGTACGGACTAGTACGGACCACTATGGAACAGAACGTACCAGAACGGACCAGTACGGACTGGTAGGGACCAGTACGGACCGGTAGGGAACACTACGGACCAGTATGGACCAGTACGGACCAGAACGGACCAGTATGGACCATTGCGGACCAGAACAGACCATTACGGACCAGTACGGACCAGTATGGACCAGTGCGGACCAGTATGGACCAGTGCGGACCAGTGCGGAACAGAACGGACCAGTACGGACCAGTACGGACCAGTATGGACCAGTGCGGACCAGTATGGACCATTGCGGACAAGAACAGACCAGTACGGACCAGTGCGGACCAGAACGGACCAGTATGGACCAGTATGGACCAGCACGGAACACGATGGACCAGTACGGACCAGAACGGACCAGTACGGAACAGTATGGACCAGAACGGACCAGTACGGACAAGTATGGACCATTGCGGACCAGAACAGACCAGTACGGACCAGTACGGACCAGTATGGACCAGTGCGGACCAGTATGGACCAGTGCGGACCAGTGCGGAACAGAACGGACAAGTACGGACTAGTACGGACCACTATGGAACAGAACGTACCAGTATGGACCAGTGCGGACCAGAACAGACCAGTATGGACCAGTATGGACCAGCACTGAACACGATGGACCAGTACGGACCAGAACGGACCAGTACGGACCACTATGGACCAGTGCGGGCCACAACGGACCTGTATGGACCAGTACAGACCAGGACGGACCAGTACGGACCAATATGGAACAGAACGTACCAGAACGGACCAGTATGGGCCAGTACGGACCAGTACGGACCAGTAGGGACCAGTACGGACCACTATGGACCAGTACGGACCAGTACGGACCACTACGGACCAGTATGGACCAGAACGGACCAGTACGGACCAGTACGGACCAGTACCGACCAATGTGGACCAGTACGGACCAGTATGGACCAGTGCGGACCAGAACGGACCCGTATGGACAGTATGGACCAGAACGGACCAGTACGGACCAGTATGGACCAGTACGGACCAGTATGGATTGTGCGGACCACAACGGACCAATAGGGACCACTACGGACCAGTACGGACCAGTACAGACGAGAATGGACCAGTATGGACCAGTACGGACCAGTATGGACCAGTACGGACCAGCACGGAACACGATGGACCAGTACGGACCAGAACGGACCAGTACGGAACAGTATGGACCAGAACGGACCAGTACGGACAAGTATGGACCATTGCGGACCAGAACAGACCAGTACGGACCAGTACGGACCAGTATGGACCAGTGCGGACCAGTATGGACCAGTGCGGACCAGTGCGGAACAGAACGGACAAGTACGGACTAGTACGGACCACTATGGAACAGAACGTACCAGTATGGACCAGTGCGGACCAGAACAGACCAGTATGGACCAGTATGGACCAGCACTGAACACGATGGACCAGTACGGACCAGAACGGACCAGTACGGACCACTAAGGACCAGTGCGGGCCACAACGGACCTGTATGGACCAGTACAGACCAGGACGGACCAGTACGGACCAATATGGAACAGATCGTACCAGAACGGACCAGTATGGGCCAGTACGGACCAGTACGGACCAGTAGGGACCAGTACGGACCACTATGGACCAGTACGGACCAGTACGGACCACTACGGACCAGTATGGACCAGAACGGACCAGTACGGACCAGTATGGACCAGTACCGACCAATGTGGACCAGTACGGACCAGTATGGACCAGTGCGGACCAGAACGGACCCGTATGGACCAGTATGGACCAGTAGGGACCAATACGGACCAGTACGGACCAGTATGGACCAGTACGGACCAGAACGGACCAGTACGGACCAGTATGGACCAGTACGGACAAGTATGGATTAGAGCGGACCAGTACGGAGCAGTACGGACCAGTACAGACCAGTATGGACCAGTGCGGAACAGTACAGACCAGTATGGACCAGTGCGGACTGGAACAGACCATTGTGGACCAGTACGGACCAGTAGGGACAGTACGGACCGCTATGGACCCGTACGGACCAGAACGGACCAGTACGGACCACTATGGACCCGTACGGAGCAGAACGGACCAGTACGGACCACTACGGACTACTAGTGACCAGTATGGATCACTAGGGGGCAGTACGGAGCAGTATGGACCAGTATGGACCAGTGCGGACCACAACGGACCAATAGGGACCACTACGGACCAGTACGGACCAGTACAGACGAGAATGGACCAGTATGGACCAGTACGGACCAGTATGGACCAGCACGGAACACGATGGACCAGTACGGACCAGAACGGACCAGTATGGACCAGTATGGACCAGTATGGATCAGTAAGGACCAATACGGACCAGGACGGACCAGTACGGACCAGTATGGACCAGTACGGACCACTATGGACCAGTACGGACCAGTATGGACCAGTATGGACAAGTACGGACCACTATGGACCAGTGCGGACCAGAACGGACCAGTATGGACCAGTATGGACCAGTATGGATCGGTAGGGACCAATACGGACCAGGACGGACCAATACGAACCAGATCGGACCAGTAGGGACCAGTATGGACCAGTGCCGACCAGAACGGACCAGTACGGACCAGTACGGACCAGTATGGACCAGTGCGGACCAGTATGGACCAGTGCGGACCAGTATGGACCAGTGCGGACCATTATGGACCAGTGCGGACCAGTACGGACCAGTATGGACCAGTATGGACCAGTACGGACCTGGACGGACCAGTATGGACCATAGAGGACCAGTGCGGACCAGAACCTACCAGTACGGACTAGTACGGACCACTATGGAACAGAACGTACCAGAACGGACCAGTACGGACTGGTAGGGACCAGTACGGACCGGTAGGGAACACTACGGACCAGTATGGACCAGTACGGACCAGAACGGACCAGTATGGACCATTGCGGACCAGAACAGACCATTACGGACCAGTACGGACCAGTATGGACCAGTGCGGACCAGTATGGACCAGTGCGGACCAGTGCGGAACAGAACGGACCAGTACGGACCAGTACGGAGCAGTATGGACCAGTGCGGACCAGTATGGACCATTGCGGACAAGAACAGACCAGTACGGACCAGTGCGGACCAGAACGGACCAGTATGGACCAGTATGGACCAGCACGGAACACGATGGACCAGTACGGACCAGAACGGACCAGTACGGAACAGTATGGACCAGAACGGACCAGTACGGACAAGTATGGACCATTGCGGACCAGAACAGACCAGTACGGACCAGTACGGACCAGTATGGACCAGTGCGGACCAGTATGGACCAGTGCGGACCAGTGCGGAACAGAACGGACAAGTACGGACTAGTACGGACCACTATGGAACAGAACGTACCAGTATGGACCAGTGCGGACCAGAACAGACCAGTATGGACCAGTATGGACCAGCACTGAACACGATGGACCAGTACGGACCAGAACGGACCAGTACGGACCACTATGGACCAGTGCGGGCCACAACGGACCTGTATGGACCAGTACAGACCAGGACGGACCAGTACGGACCAATATGGAACAGAACGTACCAGAACGGACCAGTATGGGCCAGTACGGACCAGTACGGACCAGTAGGGACCAGTACGGACCACTATGGACCAGTACGGACCAGTACGGACCACTACGGACCAGTATGGACCAGAACGGACCAGTACGGACCAGTACGGACCAGTACCGACCAATGTGGACCAGTACGGACCAGTATGGACCAGTGCGGACCAGAACGGACCCGTATGGACCAGTATGGACCAGAACGGACCAGTACGGACCAGTATGGACCAGTACGGACCAGTATGGATTAGAGCGGACCAGTACGGACCAGTACGGACCAGTACGGACAAGTATGGACCACTGCGGACCAGTACGGACCAGTATGGACCAGTGCGGACTGGAACGGATCATTGTGGACCAGTACGGACCAGTATGGACCAGTACGGACCAGTATGGACCAGAACGGACCAGTACGGACCAGTAGGGACAGTACGGACCGCTATGGACCCGTACGGACCAGAACGGACCAGTACGGACCACTATGGACCCGTACGGAGCAGAACGGACCAGTACGGACCACTACGGACTACTAGTGACCAGTATGGATCACTAGGGGGCAGTACGGAGCAGTATGGACCAGTATGGACCAGTGCGGACCACAACGGACCAATAGGGACCACTACGGACCAGTACGGACCAGTACAGACGAGAATGGACCAGTATGGACCAGTACGGACCAGTATGGACCAGTATGGACCAGCACGGAACACGATGGACCAGTACGGACCAGAACGGACCAGTACGGAACAGTATGGACCAGAACGGACCAGTACGGACAAGTATGGACCAGTGCGGACCAGAACAGACCAGTACGGACCAGTACGGACCAGTATGGACCAGTGCGGACCAGTATGGACCAGTGCGGACCAGTGCGGAACAGAACGGACAAGTACGGACTAGTACGGACCACTATGGAACAGAACGTACCAGTATGGACCAGTGCGGACCAGAACAGACCAGTATGGACCAGTATGGACCAGCACTGAACACGATGGACCAGTACGGACCAGAACGGACCAGTACGGACCACTATGGACCAGTGCGGGCCACAACGGACCTGTATGGACCAGTACAGACCAGGACGGACCAGTACGGACCAATATGGAACAGAACGTACCAGAACGGACCAGTACGGGCCAGTACGGACCAGTACGGACCAGTAGGGACCAGTACGGACCACTATGGACCAGTACGGACCAGTACGGACCACTACGGACCAGTATGGACCAGAACGGACCAGTACGGACCAGTATGGACCAGTACCGACCAATGTGGACCAGTACGGACCAGTATGGACCAGTGCGGACCAGAACGGACCCGTATGGACCAGTATGGACCAGTAGGGACCAATACGGACCAGTACGGACTAGTATGGACCAGTACGGACCAGAACGGACCAGTACGGACCAGTATGGACCAGTAAGGACAAGTATGGATTAGAGCGGACCAGTACGGACCAGTACGGACCAGTACAGACCAGTATGGACCAGTGCGGAACAGTACGGACCAGTATGGACCAGTGCGGACTGGAACAGACCATTGTGGACCAGTACGGACCAGTACGGACCAGTATGGACCAGTACGGACCAGTATGGACCAGAGCGGACCAGTACGGACCAGTAGGGACAGTACGGACCGCTATGGACCCGTACGGACCAGAACGGACCAGTACGGACCACTATGGACCCGTACGGAGCAGAACGGACCAGTACGGACCACTACGGACTACTAGTGACCAGTATGGATCACTAGGGGGCAGTACGGAGCAGTATGGACCAGTATGGACCAGTGCGGACCACAACGGACCAATAGGGACCACTACGGACCAGTACGGACCAGTACAGATGAGAATGGACCAGTATGGACCAGTACGGACCAGTATGGACCAGTACGGAGCAGTATGGACCAGTGCGGACCAGAACGGACCAGTATGGACCAGTACGGACCAGTATGGATCAGTAAGGACCAATACGGACCAGGACGGACCAGTACGGACCAGTATGGACCAGTACGGACCACTATGGACCAGTACGGACCAGTATGGACCAGTATGGACCAGTACGGACCACTATGGACCAGTGCGGACCAGAACGGACCAGTATGGACCAGTATGGACCAGTATGGATCGGTAGGGACCAATACGGACCAGGACGGACCAATACGGACCAGATCGGACCAGTAGGGACCAGTATGGACCAGTGCCGACCAGAACGGACCAGTACGGACCAGTACGGACCAGTATGGACCAGTGCGGACCAGTATGGACCAGTGCGGACCAGTATGGACCAGTGCGGACCAGTACGGACCAGTATGGACCAGTATGGACCAGTACGGACCTGGAACGGACCAGTATGGACCAGTGAGGACCAGTGCGGACCAGAACCTACAAGTACGGACTAGTACGGACCACTATGGAACAGAACGTACCAGAACGGACCGGTACGGACTGGTAGGGACCAGTACGGACCGGTAGGGAACACTACAGACCAGTACGGACCAGTACGGACCAGAACGGACCAGTATGGACCATTGCGGACCAGAACAGACCATTACGGACCAGTACGGACCAGTATGGACCAGTGCGGACCAGTATGGACCAGTGCGGACGAGTGCGGAACAGAACGGACCAGTACGGACCAGTACGGACCAGTATGGACCAGTGCGGACCAGTATGGACCATTGCGGACAAGAACAGACCAGTACGGACCAGTGCGGACCAGAACGGACCAGTACGGACCACTATGGACCAGTGCGGGCCACAACAGACCTGAATGGACCAGTACAGACCAGGACGGACCAGTACGGACCAATATGGAACAGAACGTACCAGAACGGACCAGTACGGGCCAGTACGGACCAGTACGGACCAGTAGGGACCAGTACGGACCACTATGGACCAGTACGGACCAGTACGGACCACTACGGACCAGTATGGACCAGAACGGACCAGTACGGACCAGTACGGACCAGTACCGACCAATGTGGACCAGTACGGACCAGTATGGACCAGTGCGGACCAGAACGGACCCGTATGGACCAGTATGGACCAGTAGGGACCAATACGGACCAGTACGGACTAGTATGGACCAGTACGGACCAGTATGGATTAGAGCGGACCAGTACGGACCAGTACGGACCAGTACGGACCAGTATGGACCAGTGCGGACCAGTACGGACCAGTATGGACCAGTGCGGACTGGAACGGACCATTGTGGACCAGTACGGACCAGTATGGACCAGTACGGACCAGTATGGACCAGAGCGGACCAGTACGGACCAGTAGGGACAGTACGGACCGCTATGGACCCGTACGGACCAGAACGGACCAGTACGGACCACTATGGACCCGTACGGAGCAGAACGGACCAGTACGGACCACTACGGACTACTAGTGACCAGTATGGATCACTAGGGGGCAGTACGGAGCAGTATGGACCAGTATGGACCAGTGCGGACCACAACGGACCAATAGGGACCACTACGGACCAGTACAGACCAGTACAGACGAGAATGGACCAGTATGGACCAGTACGGACCAGTATGGACCAGTATGGACCAGCACGGAACACGATGGACCAGTACGGACCAGAACGGACCAGTACGGAACAGTATGGACCAGAACGGACCAGTACGGACAAGTATGGACCATTGCGGACCAGAACAGACCAGTACGGACCAGTACGGACCAGTACGGACCAGTGCGGACCAGTATGGACCAGTGCGGACCAGTGCGGAACAGAACGGACAAGTACGGACTAGTACGGACCACTATGGAACAGAACGTACCAGTATGGACCAGTGCGGACCAGAACAGACCAGTATGGACCAGTATGGACCAGCACTGAACACGATGGACCAGTACGGACCAGAACGGACCAGTACGGACCACTATGGACCAGTACGGGCCACAACGGACCTGTATGGACCAGTACAGACCAGGACGGACCAGTACGGACCAATATGGAACAGAACGTACCAGAACGGACCAGTATGGGCCAGTACGGACCAGTACGGACCAGTAGGGACCAGTACGGACCACTATGGACCAGTACGGACCAGTACGGACCACTACGGACCAGTATGGACCAGAACGGACCAGTACGGACCAGTATGGACCAGTACCGACCAATGTGGACCAGTACGGACCAGTATGGACCAGTGCGGACCAGAACGGACCCGTATGGACCAGTATGGATCAGTAGGGACCAATACGGACCAGTACGGACTAGTATGGACCAGTACGGACCAGAACGGACCAGTACGGACCAGTATGGACCAGTACGGACAAGTATGGATTAGAGCGGACCAGTACGGACCAGTACGGACCAGTACAGACCAGTATGGACCAGTGCGGAACAGTACGGACCAGTATGGACCAGTGCGGACTGGAACAGACCATTGTGGACCAGTACGGACCAGTATGGACCAGTACGGACCAGTATGGACCAGAGCGGACCAGTACGGACCAGTAGGGACAGTACGGACCGCTATGGACCCGTACGGACCAGAACGGACCAGTACGGACCACTATGGACCCGTACGGAGCAGAACGGACCAGTACGGACCACTACGGACTACTAGTGACCAGTATGGATCACTAGGGGGCAGTACGGAGCAGTATGGACCAGTATGGACCAGTATGGACCAGTACGGAGCAGTATGGACCAGTGCGGACCAGAACGGACCAGTATGGACCAGTATGGACCAGTATGGATCAGTAAGGACCAATACGGACCAGGACGGACCAGTACGGACCAGTATGGACCAGTACGGACCACTATGGACCAGTACGGACCAGTATGGACCAGTATGGACCAGTACGGACCACTATGGACCAGTGCGGACCAGAACGGACCAGTATGGACCAGTATGGACCAGTATGGATCGGTAGGGACCAATACGGACCAGGACGGACCAATACGGACCAGATCGGACCAGTAGGGACCAGTATGGACCAGTGCCGACCAGAACAGACCAGTACGGACCAGTACGGACCAGTATGGACCAGTGCGGACCAGTATGGACCAGTGCGGACCATTATGGACCAGTGCGGACCAGTACGGACCAGTATGGACCAGTATGGACCAGTACGGACCTGGACGGACCAGTATGGACCAGTGAGGACCAGTGCGGACCAGAACCTACCAGTACGGACTAGTACGGACCACTATGGAACAGAATGTACCAGAACGGACCAGTACGGACTGGTAGGGACCAGTACGGACCGGTAGGGAACACTACGGACCAGTATGGACCAGTGCGGACCAGAACAGACCAGTGCGGACCAGTACGGACCAGTATGGACCAGTGCGGACAGGTATGGACCAGTACGGACCAGTACGGACCAGTATGGACCGGTATGGACCAGTACGGACCAGTACGGACCAGTATGGACCAGTATGGACCAGTGCGGACCAGTACGGACCAGTATGGACAAGGGGCAGACCAGAACGGACCAGTACGGACCAGCACGGAACACTATGGACCAATACGGACCAGAAAAGACCAGTACGCAACAGTACGGAATACTAGGGACCAGTACGGACCACAAGGGGGCAGTACGGATCAGTATGGACCAGTACGGACCAGGACGGACCAGTATGGACCAGTGAGGACCAGTGCGGACCAGAACCGACCAGTACGGACTAGTACGGACCACTATGGAACAGAACGTACCAGAACGGACCAGTACGGACTGGTAGAGACCAGTACGGACCGGTAAGGACCAGTATGGAACACTATGGACCAGTACGGACAAGAACGGACCAGTACGGACCAGTATGGACCAGTACAGATCAGAACGGACCAGTACCGACCACTATGGAACAGTACGGACAAGAACGGACCAGTATGGACCAGTGCGGACCAGAACAGACCAGTACGGACCAGTACGGACCAGTATGGACCAGTGCGGAGCAGTATGGACCAGTGCGGACCAGTGCGGAACAGAACGGACAAGTACGGACTAGTACGGACCACTATGGAACAGAACGTACCAGTATGGACCAGTGCGGACCAGAACGGACCAGTATGGACCAGTATGGACCAGCACGGAACACTATGGACCAGTACGGGACCAGAATGGACCAGTACGGACCACTATGGACCAGTACGGAGCAGAACGGACCAGTATGGACCAGTACGGACTACTAGTGACCAGTACGGACCACTAGGGGGCAGTACGGAGCAGTATGGACCAGTATGGACGAGTGCGGACCAGTACGGACCAGTATGGACAAGTATGGACCATTGCGGACCAGAACAGACCAATACGGACCAGTACAGACCACTATGGAACAGAACGTACCAGTATAGACCAGTGCGGACTAGAACGGACCAGTATGGACCAGTATGGACCAGCACGGAACACGATGGACCAGTACGGACCAGAACGGACCAGAACGGACCAATAGGGACCAGTACGGACCAGTATGGACCAGTATGGACCATTGCGGACCAGAACAGACCAGTACGGACCAGTACGGACCAGTATGGACCAGTGCGGACCAGTATGGACCAGTGCGGACCAGTGCGGAACAGAACGGACAAGTACGGACTAGTACGGACCACTATGGAACAGAACGTACCAGTATGGACCAGTGCGGACCAGAACAGACCAGTATGGACCAGTATGGACCAGCACTGAACACGATGGACCAGTACGGACCAGAACGGACCAGTACGGACCACTATGGACCAGTGCGGGCCACAACGGACCTGTATTGACCAGTACAGACCAGGACGGACCAGTACGGACCAATATGGAACAGATCGTACCAGAACGGACCAGTATGGCCAGTAGGGACCAGTACGGACCAGTAGGGACCAGTACGGACCACTATGGACCAGTACGGACCAGTACGGACCACTACGGACCAGTATGGACCAGAACGGACCAGTACGGACCAGTGCGGACCAGTACCGACCAATGTGGACCAGTACCGACCAGTATGGACCAGTGCGGACCAGAACGGACCCGTATGGACCAGTATGGACCAGTAGGGACCAGTACGGACCAGTACGGACTGGTATGGACCAGTACGGACCAGAACGGACCAGTACGGACCAGGACGGTCCAGAACGGACCAGTATGGACCAGTATGGACCAGTACGGACTAGTATGGACCAGTATGGACCAGTACGGACCAGAACGGACCAGAACGGACCAATAGGGAACAGTATGGACCAGTACGGACCAGTGGGGACCAGAACAGACCAGTACGGACGAGTACGGACCACTATGGTCCAGTATGGAGCAGTGCGGACCATAACAGACCAGTACGGACCAGGACGGAGCAGTACGGACCAGTATGGACCAGTATGGATCAGTAGGGACCAATACGGACCAGGACGGACCAGTACGGACCAGTATGGACCAGTACGGACCACTATGGACCAGTACGGATCAGTAGGGACCAATACGGACCAGTACGGACCAGTATGGACCAGTGCGGACCAGTACGGACCAGTATGGACAAGGGCAGACAAGAACGGACCAGTACGGACCAGCACGGAACACTATGGACCATTACGGACCAGAATAGACCAGTACGGACCACTATGGACCAGTACGGAGCAGAACGGACCAGTACGGAGCAGTTCGGAATACTAGGGACCAGTACGGACCACAAGGGGGCAGTATGGAGCAGTATGGACCAGTACGGACCAGGACGGACCAGTATGGACCAGCGAGGACCACTGCGGACCAGAACCGACCAGTACGGACTAGTACGGACCACTATGGAACAGAACGTACCAGAACGGACCAGTACGGACTGGTAGGGACCAGTACGGACCGGTAGGGAACACTACGGACCAGTATGGACCAGTACGGACCAGAACGGACCAGTACGGACCAGTATGGACCAGTACGGGCCAGAATGGACCAGTACGGACCACTATGGAACAGTACGGACCGGAACGGACCAGTATGGACCAGTGCGGACCAGAACAGACCAGTACGGACCAGTACGGACCAGTATGGACCAGTGCGGACCAGTATGGACCAGTGCGGACCAGTGCGGAACAGAACGGACAAGTACGGACTAGTGCGGACCACTATGGAACAGAACGGACCAGTATGGACCAGTGCGGACCAGAACAGACCAGTATGGACCAGTATGGACCAGCACGGAACACTATGGACCAGTACGGACCAGAATGGACCACTATGGACCAGTACGGAGCAGAACGGACCAGTACGGACCAGTACGGACTACTAGTGACCAGTACGGACCACTAGGGGGCAGTACGGAGCACTACGGACCAGTATGGACCAGTGCGGACCAGTACGGACCAGTATGGACAAGGGCAGACCAGTACGGACCAGTACGGACCAGTATGGACCGGTATGGACCGGTACGGACCAGTACGGACCAGTATGGACCAGTATGGACCAGTGCGGACCAGTACGGACCAGTATCGACAAGGGCAGACCAGAACGGACCAGTACGGACCAGCACGGAACACTATGGACCAGTACGGACCAGAATAGACCAGTACGGACCACTATGGACCAGTACGGAGCAGAACGGACCAGTACGGAGCAGTACGGAATACTAGGGACCAGTACGGACCACAAGGGGGCAGTATGGAGCAGTATGGACCAGTACGGACCAGGACGGACCAGTATGGACCAGTGAGGACCAGTGCGGACCAGAACCGACCAGTACGGACTAGTACGGACCACTATGGAACAGAACGTACCAGAACGGACCAGTACGGACTGGTAGGGACCAGTACGGACCGGTAGGGACCAGTACGGAAACACTATGGACCAGTACGGACAAGAACGGACCAGTACGGACCAGTATGGACCAGTACAGATCAGAACGGACCAGTACGGACCACTATGGAACAGTACGGACCAGAACGGACCAGTATGGACCATTGCGGACCAGAACAGACCATTACGGACCAGTACGGACCAGTATGGACCAGTGCGGACCAGTATGGACCAGTGCGGACCAGTGCGGAACAGAACCGGACAAGCACGGACTAGTACGGACCACTATGGAACAGAACGTACCAGTATGGACCAGTGCGGAACAGAACGGACCAGTATGGACCAGTATGGACCAGCACTGAACACGATGGACCAGTACGGACCAGAATGGACCAGTACGGACCACTATGGACCAGTACGGAGCAGAACGGACCAGTACGGACCAGTACGGACTACTAGTGACCAGTACGGACCACTAGGGGGCAGTACGGAGCACTATGGACCAGTATGGACGAGTGCGGAACAGTACGGACCAGTATGGACAAGGGGCAGACCAGTACGGACCAGTACGGACCAGTATGGACCGGTATGGACCGGTACGGACCAGTACGGACCAGTATGGACCAGTATGGACCAGTATGGACCAGTACGGACCAGTACGGACCAGTACGGGCCAGTACGGACCAGTACGGACCATTGCGGAACAGTATGGACCAGTGCGGACCAGAAAGGACCTGTATGGACCAGAACAGACCAGGACGGACCAGTACGGACCAGTACGGACCAGAACGGACCAATAGGGACCACTACGGACAAGTATGGACTAGTATGGACCAGTATGGACCAGTACGGACCAGTACGGACCAGTATGGACCAGAACGGACCAGTATGGACCAGTGCGGACCAGAACGGACCAGTATGGACCAGTATGGACCAGTATGGATCAGTAGGGAACAATACGGACCAGTATGGACCAGTACAGACCAGTATGGACCAGTGCGGACCACTATGGACCAGTACGGACCAGTATGGACCAGTACGGACCAGTACGGACCAGTATGGACCAGTGCGGACCAGAACGGACCAGTATGGACCAGTATGGATCAGTAGGGAACAATACGGACCAGGACGGACCAATACGGACCAGGACGGACCAGTACGGACCAGTGCGGACCAGTGCGGACCAGTATGGACCTGAACGGACCAGTACGGACAAGTATGGACCATTGCGGACCAGTACAGACCAGTACGGACCAGTGCGGACCAGAACGGACCAGTATGGACCAGTATGGACCAGCACGGAACACGATGGACCAGTACGGACCAGAACGGACCAGTACGGAACAGTATGGACCAGAACGGACCAGTACGGACAAGTATGGACCATTGCGGACCAGAACAGACCAGTACGGACCAGTACGGACCAGTATGGACCAGAACGGACCAGTACGGACCAGTGCGGACCAGTACCGACCATAGTGGACCAATACCGACCAGTATGGACCAGTGCGGACCAGAACGGACCCGTATGGACCAGTATGGACCAGTAGGGACCAGTACGGACCAGTACGGACTGGTATGGACCAGTACGGACCAGAACGGACCAGTACGGACCAGGACGGTCCAGAACGGACCAGTATGGACCAGTATGGACCAGTACGGACTAGTATGGACCAGTATGGACCAGTACGGACCAGAACGGACCAGAACGGACCAATAGGGAACAGTATGGACCAGTACGGACCAGTGGGGACCAGAACAGACCAGTACGGACGAGTACGGACCACTATGGTCCAGTATGGAGCAGTGCGGACCATAACAGACCAGTACGGACCAGGACGGACCAGTACGGACCAGTATGGACCAGTATGGATCAGTAGGGACCAATACGGACCAGGACGGACCAGTAGGGACAGTACGGACCGCTATGGACCCGTACGGACCAGAACGGACCAGTACGGACCACTATGGACCCGTACGGAGCAGAACGGACCAGTACGGACCACTACGGACTACTAGTGACCAGTATGGATCACTAGGGGGCAGTACGGAGCAGTATGGACCAGTATGGACCAGTGCGGACCACAACGGACCAATAGGGACCACTACGGACCAGTACAGACGAGAATGGACCAGTATGGACCAGTACGGACCAGTATGGACCAGTACGGAGCAGTATGGACCAGTGCGGACCAGAACGGACCAGTATGGACCAGTATGGACCAGTATGGATCAGTAAGGACCAATACGGACCAGGACGGACTACTAGTGACCAGTATGGATCACTAGGGGGCAGTACAGGGCAGTATGGACCAGTATGGACCAGTGCGGACCACAACGGACCAATAGGGACCACTACGGACCACTACGGACCAGTACAGACGAGAATGGACCAGTATGGACCAGTACGGACCAGTATGGACCAGTACGGAGCAGTATGGACCAGTGCTGACCAGAACGGACCAGTATGGACCAGTATGGACCAGTATGGATCAGTAAGGACCAATACGGACCAGGACGGACCAGTACGGACCAGTATGGACCAGTACGGACCACTATGGACCAGTACGGACCAGTATGGACCAGTATGGACCAGTACGGACCAGTATGGACCAGTGCGGACCAGAACGGACCAGTATGGACCAGTATGGACCAGTATGGATCGGTAGGGACCAATACGGACCAGGACGGACCAATACGGACCAGAACGGACCAGTACGAACCAGTATGGACCAGTACGGAGCAGTATGGATTAGAGCGGACCTGTACGGACCAGTACGGACCAGTACGGACCAGTATGGACCAGTGCGGACCAGTACGGACCAGTATGGACCAGTGCGGACTGGAACGGACCATTGTGGACCAGTACGGACCAGTATGGACCAGTACGGACCAGTATGGACCAGAGCGGACCAGTACGGACCAGTAGGGACAGTACGGACCGCTATGGACCCGTACGGACCAGAACGGACCAGTACGGACCACTATGGACCCGTACGGAGCAGAACGGACCAGTACGGACCACTACGGACTACTAGTGACCAGTATGGATCACTAGGGGGCAGTACGGAGCAGTATGGACCAGTATGGACCAGTGCGGACCACAACGGACCAATAGGGACCACTACGGACCAGTACGGACCAGTACAGACGAGAATGGACCAGTATGGACCAGTACGGACCAGTATGGACCAGTACGGAGCAGTATGGACCAGTGCGGACCAGAACGGACCAGTATGGACCAGTATGGACCAGTATGGATCAGTAAGGACCAATACGGACCAGGACGGACTACTAGTGACCAGTATGGATCACTAGGGGGCAGTACAGGGCAGTATGGACCAGTATGGACCAGTGCGGACCACAACGGACCAATAGGGACCACTACGGACCACTACGGACCAGTACAGACGAGAATGGACCAGTATGGACCAGTACGGACCAGTATGGACCAGTACGGAGCAGTATGGACCAGTGCTGACCAGAACGGACCAGTATGGACCAGTATGGACCAGTATGGATCAGTAAGGACCAATACGGACCAGGACGGACCAGTACGGACCAGTATGGACCAGTACGGACCACTATGGACCAGTACGGACCAGTATGGACCAGTATGGACCAGTACGGACCAGTATGGACCAGTGCGGACCAGAACGGACCAGTATGGACCAGTATGGACCAGTATGGATCGGTAGGGACCAATACGGACCAGGACGGACCAATACGGACCAGATCGGACCAGTACGGACCAGTATGGACCAGTGCCGACCAGAACGGACGAGTACGGACCAGTACGGACCAGTATGGACCAGTGCGGACCAGTATGGACCAGTGCGGACCAGTACGGACCAGTATGGACCAGTGCGGACTGGAACGGACCATTGTGGACCAGTACGGACCAGTATGGACCTGTACGGACCAGTATGGACCAGAGCGGACCAGTACGGACCAGTAGGGACAGTACGGACCGCTATGGACCCGTACGGACCAGAACGGACCAGTACGGACCACTATGGACCCGTACGGAGCAGAACGGACCAGTACGGACCACTACGGACTACTAGTGACCAGTATGGATCACTAGGGGGCAGTACGGAGCAGTATGGACCAGTATGGACCAGTGCGGACCACAACGGACCAATAGGGACCAATAGGGACCAGTACGGACCAGTACAGACGAGAATGGACCAGTATGGACCAGTACGGACCAGTATGGACCAGTACGGAGCAGTATGGACCAGTGCGGACCAGAACGGACCAGTATGGACCAGTATGGACCAGTATGGATCAGTAAGGACCAATACGGACCAGGACGGACTACTAGTGACCAGTATGGATCACTAGGGGGCAGTACAGGGCAGTATGGACCAGTATGGACCAGTGTGGACCACAACGGACCAATAGGGACCACTACGGACCAGTACGGACCAGTACAGACGAGAATGGACCAGTATGGACCAGTACGGACCAGTATGGACCAGTACGGAGCAGTATGGACCAGTGCGGACCAGAACGGACCAGTATGGACCAGTATGGACCAGTATGGACCAGTGCAGACCAGAACGGACCAGGACGGACCAGGACGGACCAGTACGGACCAGTATGGACCAGTACGGACCACTATGGACCAGTACGGACCAGTATGGACCAGTATGGACCAGTACGGACCAGTATGGACCAGTGCGGACCAGAACGGACCAGTATGGACCAGTATGGACCAGTATGGATCGGTAGGGACCAATACGGACCAGGACGGACCAATACGGACCAGTACGGACCAGTACGGACCAGTATGGACCAGTGCCGACCAGAACGGACCAGTACGGACCAGTACGGACCAGTATGGACCAGTGCGGACCAGTATGGACCAGTGCGGACCAGTACGGACCAGTATGGACCAGTATGGACCAGTACGGACCAGAACGGACCAATAGGGAACACTACGGACCAGTACGGACCAGTGCGGACCAGAACAGACCAGTACGGACCAGAACGGACCAGTACGGACCAGTATGGACCAGTACGGACCAGAACGGACCAGTACGGACCAGTATGGACCAGTGCGGACAGGTATGGACCAGTGCGGACCAGTGTGGACCAGTATGGACCAGAACGGACCAGTACGGACCAGTACGGAATACTAGGGACCAGTACGGACCACAAGGGGGCAGTACGGAGCAGTGTGGACCAGTACGGACCTGGACGGACCAGTATGGACCAGTGAGGACCAGTGCGGACCAGAACCTACCAGTACGGACTAGTACGGACCACTATGGAACAGAACGTACCAGAACGGACCAGTACGGACTGGTAGGGACCAGTACGGACCGGTAGGGAACACTACGGACCAGTATGGACCAGTACGGACCAGAACGGACCAGTATGGATCATTGCGGACCAGAACAGACCATTACGGACCAGTACAGACCAGTATGGACCAGTGCGGACCAGTATGGACCAGTGCGGACCAGTGCGGAACAGAACGGACCAGTACGGACCAGTACGGACCAGTATGGACCAGTGCGGACCAGTATGGACCATTGCGGACCAGAACAGACCAGTACAGACCAGTGCGGACCAGAACGGACCCGTATGGACCAGTATGGACCAGTAGGGACCAGTACGGACCAGTACGGACTGGTATGGACCAGTACGGACCAGAACGGACCGGTACGGACCAGGACGGACCAGAACGGACCAGTATGGACCAGTATGGACCAGTACGGACTAGTATGGACCAGTATGGACCAGTACGGACCAGTATGGATTAGAGCGGACCAGTACGGACCATTACGGACCAGTACGGACCAGTATGGACCAGTACGGACCAGTACAAACGAGTACGGACCACTATGGTCCAGTATGGACCAGTGCAAACCATAACAGACCAGTACGGACCAGGACGGACCAGTACGGACCAGTATGGACCAGTATGGATCAGTAGGGACCAATACGGACCAGGACGGACCAGTACGGACCAGTATGGACCAGTACGGACCACTATGGACCAGTACGGACCAGTATGGACCAGTACAGAGCAGAACGGACCAATAGGGAACTCTACGGACCAGTACGGACCAGTACGGGCCACTACGGACCAGTATGGACCAGAACAGACCAGTATGGACCAGTATGGACCAGTACGGACCAGAACGGACCAATAGGGAACACTACGGACCAGTACGGACCAGTGCGGACCAGAACAGACCAGTACGGAGCAGAACGGACCACTACGGACCAGTATGGACCAGTGCGGACCAGAACAGACCAGTACGGACCAGTACGGACCAGTACGGACCAGTGCGGACAGGTATGGACCAGTGCGGACCAGTGCGGACCAGTATGAACAAGGGCAGACCAGAACGGACCAGTACGGACCAGCACGGAACACTATGGACCAGTACGGACCAGAATAGACCAGTACGGACCACTATGGACCAGTACGGAGCAGAACGGACCAGCACGGAGCAGTACGGACTACTAGTGACCAGTACGGACCACTAGGGGGCAGTACGGAGCACTATGGACCAGTATGGACCAGTGCGGACCAGAACGGACCAGTACGGACCACTATGGACCAGTACGGAGCAGAACGGACCAGTACGGACCACTACGGACTACTAGTGACCAGTATGGATCACTAGGGGGCAGTACGGAGCAGTATGGACCAGTATGGACCAGTGCAGACCACAACGGACCAATAGGGACCAATAGGGACCAGTACGGACCAGTACAGACGAGAATGGACCAGTATGGACCAGTACGGACCAGTATGGACCAGTACGGACCAGTATGGACCAGTGCGGACCAGAACGGACCAGTATGGACCAGTATGGACCAGTATGGATCAGTAAGGACCAATACGGACCAGGACGGACCAATACGGACCAGATCGGACCACTACGGACCAGTATGGACCAGTGCGGACCAGAACGGACCAGTATGGACCAGTATGGACCAGCACGGAACACGATGGACCAGTACGGACCAGAACGGACCAGTACGGACCAGTATGGACCAGTACCGACCAATGTGGACCAGTATGGACCAGTATGGACCAGTACGGACCAGAACGGACCAATAGGGAACACTACGGACCAGTACGGACCAGTGCGGACCAGAACAGACCAGTACGGACCAGAACGGACCAGTACAGACCAGTATGGACCAGTGCGGACCAGTATGGACCAGTACGGACCAGTATGGACCAGTGCGGACCAGTGCGGACCAGTATGGACCAGTATGGACCAGTATGGATCAGTAGGGAACAATACGGACCAGGACGGACCAGTACGGACCACTATGGACCAGTACGGACCACTATGGACCAGTACGGACCAGTATGGACCAGTACGGACCAGTATGGACCAGTACGGACCAGTATGGACCAGTGCAGACCAGAACGGACCAGTATGGACCAGTATGGATCAGTAGGGACCAATACGGACCAGGACGGACCAATACGGACCAGGACGGACCAGTACGGACCAGTGTGGACCAGTACGGACCAGTGCGGACCAGTGCGGACCAGTATGGACCAGAACGGACAAGTATGGACCATTGCGGACCAGAACAGACCAGTACGGACCAGTGCGGACCAGAACGGACCAGTATGGACCAGTATGGACCAGCACGGAACACGATGGACCAGTACGGACCAGAACGGACCAGTACGGACCAGTATGGACCAGTACCGACCAATGTGGACCAGTACGGACCCGTATGGACCAGTATGGACCAGTAGGGACCAATACGGACCAGTACGGACTAGTATGGACCAGTACGGACCAGAACGGACCAGTACGGACCAGTATGGATTAGAGCGGACCAGTACGGACCAGTACGGACCAGTACGGACCAGTATGGACTTGTGCGGACCAGTACGGACCAGTATGGACCAGTGCGGACTGGAACGGACCATTGTGGACCAGAACGGACCAGTATGGACCAGTACGGACCAGTATGGACCAGAGCGGACCAGTACGGACCAGTAGGGACAGTACGGACCGCTATGGACCCGTACGGACCAGAACGGACCAGTACGGACCACTATGGACCAGTACGGAGCAGAACGGACCAGTACGGACCACTACGGACTACTAGTGACCAGTATGGATCACTAGGGGGCAGTACGGAGCAGTATGGACCAGTATGGACCAGTGCGGACCACAACGGACCAATAGGGACCACTACGGACCAGTACGGACCAGTACAGACGAGAATGGACCAGTATGGACCAGTACGGACCAGTATGGACCAGTACGGAGCAGTATGGACCAGTGCGGACCAGAACGGACCAGTATGGACCAGTATGGACCAGTATGGATCAGTAAGGACCAATACGGACCAGGACGGACCAGTACGGACCAGTATGGACCAGTACGGACCACTATGGACCAGTACGGACCAGTATGGACCAGTATGGACCAGTACGGACCAGTATGGACCAGTACGGACCAGAACGGACCAGTATGGACCAGTATGGACCAGTATGGATCGGTAGGGACCAATACGGACCAGGACGGACCAATACGGACCAGATCGGACCAGTACGGACCAGTATGGACCAGTGCCGACCAGAACGGACCAGTACGGACCAGTACGGACCAGTATGGACCAGTGCGGACCAGTATGGACCAGTGCGGACCAGTACGGACCAGTATGGACCAGTATGGACCAGTACGGACCAGTATGGACCAGTATGGACCAATACGGACCAGTACGGACTAGTATGGACCAGTACGGACCAAAACGGACCAGTACTGACCAGTATGGACCAGTACGGACCAGTATGGATTAGAGCGGACCAGTACGGACCATTACGGACCAGTACGGACCAGTATGGACCAGTACGGACCAGTATGGACCAGTACGGACCAGTATGGACCAGTGCAGACCAGAACGGACCAGTATGGACCAGTATGGATCAGTAGGGAACAATACGGACCAGGACGGACCAGTACGGACCACTATGGACCAGTACGGACCAGTACGGACCACTATGGACCAGTACGGACCACTATGGACCAGTACGGACCATTATGGACCAGTACGGACCAGTATGGACCAGTACGGACCAGTATGGACCAGTGCAGACCAGAACGGACCAGTATGGACCAGTATGGATCAGTAGGGAACAATACGGAGCAGGACGGACCAATACGGACCAGGACGGACCAGTACGGACCAGTGCGGACCAGTGCGGACATGTATGGAACAGAACGGACCAGTACGGACAAGTATGGACCAGTGCGGACCAGAACAGACCAGTACGGACCAGTGCGGACCAGAACGGACCAGTATGGACCAGTATGGACCAGCACGGAACACGATGGACCAGTACGGACCAGAACGGACCAGTACGGACCAGTATGGACCAGTACCGAACAATGTGGACCATTACGGACCCGTATGGACCAGTATGGACCAGTAGGGACCAATACGGACCAGTACGGACTAGTATGGACCAGTACGGACCAGAACAGACCAGTACGGACCATTATGGACCAGTACGGACCAGTATGGATTAGAGCGGACCAGTACGGACCAGTTACGGACCAGTACGGACCAGTATGGACTTGTGCGGACCAGTACGGACCAGTATGGACCAGTGCGGACTGGAACGGACCATTGTGGACCAGTACGGACCAGTATGGACCAGTACGGACCAGTATGGACCAGAGCGGACCAGTACGGACCAGTAGGGACAGTACGGACCGCTATGGACCCGTACGGACCAGAACGGACCAGTACGGACCACTATAAACCAGTACGGAGCAGAACGGACCAGTACGGACCACTACGGACTACTAGTGACCAGTATGGATCACTAGGGGGCAGTACGGAGCAGTATGGACCAGTATGGAGCAGTGCGGACCACAACGGAACAATAGGGACCACTACGGACCAGTACGGACCAGTACAGAAGAGAATGGACCAGTATGGACCAGTATGGACCAGTATGGACCAGTACGGACCAGTATGGACCAGTGCGGACCAGAACGGACCAGTATGGACCAGTATGGACCAGTACGGACCAGAACGGACCAATAGGGAACACTACGGACCAGTACGGACCAGTGCGGACCAGAACAGACCAGTACGGAGCAGAACGGACCACTACGGACCAGTATGGACCAGTGCGGACCAGACAGACCAGTACGGACCAGTACGGACCAGTACGGACCAGTGCGGACAGGTATGGACCAGTGCGGACCAGTGCGGACCAGTATGGACAAGGGCAGACCAGAACGGACCAGTACGGACCAGCACGGAACACTATGGACCAGTACGGACCAGAATAGACCAGTACGGACCACTATGGACCAGTACGGAGCAGAACGGACCAGCACGGAGCAGTACGGACTACTAGTGACCAGTACGGACCACTAGGGGGCAGTACGGAGCACTATGGACCAGTATGGACCAGTGCGGACCAGAACGGACCAGTACGGACCACTATGGACCAGTACGGAGCAGAACGGACCAGTACGGACCACTACGGACTACTAGTGACCAGTATGGATCACTAGGGGGCAGTACGGAGCAGTATGGACCAGTATGGACCAGTGCGGACCACAACGGACCAATAGGGACCAATAGGGACCAGTACGGACCAGTACAGACGAGAATGGACCAGTATGGACCAGTACGGACCAGTATGGACCAGTACGGACCAGTATGGACCAGTGCGGACCAGAACGGACCAGTATGGACCAGTATGGACCAGTATGGATCAGTAAGGACCAATACGGACCAGGACGGACCAATACGGACCAGATCGGACCACTACGGACCAGTATGGACCAGTGCCGACCAGAACGGACCAGTACGGACCAGTACGGACCAGTATGGACCAGTACGGACAAGTATGGACCAGTGCGGACCAGAACAGACCAGTACGGACCAGTGCGGACCAGAACGGACCAGTATGGACCAGTATGGACCAGCACGGAACACGATGGACCAGTACGGACCAGAACGGACCAGTACGGACCAGTATGGACCAGTACCGAACAATGTGGACCATTACGGACCCGTATGGACCAGTATGGACCAGTAGGGACCAATACGGACCAGTACGGACTAGTATGGACCAGTACGGACCAGAACAGACCAGTACGGACCATTATGGACCAGTACGGACCAGTATGGATTAGAGCGGACCAGTACGGACCAGTACGGACCAGTACGGACCAGTATGGACTTGTGCGGACCAGTACGGACCAGTATGGACCAGTGCGGACTGGAACGGACCATTGTGGACCAGTACGGACCAGTATGGACCAGTACGGACCAGTATGGACCAGAGCGGACCAGTACGGACCAGTAGGGACAGTACGGACCGCTATGGACCCGTACGGACCAGAACGGACCAGTACGGACCACTATAAACCAGTACGGAGCAGAACGGACCAGTACGGACCACTACGGACTACTAGTGACCAGTATGGATCACTAGGGGGCAGTACGGAGCAGTATGGACCAGTATGGAGCAGTGCGGACCACAACGGAACAATAGGGACCACTACGGACCAGTACGGACCAGTACAGAAGAGAATGGACCAGTATGGACCAGTATGGACCAGTATGGACCAGTACGGACCAGTATGGACCAGTGCGGACCAGAACGGACCAGTATGGACCAGTATGGACCAGTACGGACCAGAACGGACCAATAGGGAACACTACGGACCAGTACGGACCAGTGCGGACCAGAACAGACCAGTACGGAGCAGAACGGACCACTACGGACCAGTATGGACCAGTGCGGACCAGAACAGACCAGTACGGACCAGTACGGACCAGTACGGACCAGTGCGGACAGGTATGGACCAGTGCGGACCAGTGCGGACCAGTATGGACAAGGGCAGACCAGAACGGACCAGTACGGACCAGCACGGAACACTATGGACCAGTACGGACCAGAATAGACCAGTACGGACCACTATGGACCAGTACGGAGCAGAACGGACCAGCACGGAGCAGTACGGACTACTAGTGACCAGTACGGACCACTAGGGGGCAGTACGGAGCACTATGGACCAGTATGGACCAGTGCGGACCAGAACGGACCAGTACGGACCACTATGGACCAGTACGGAGCAGAACGGACCAGTACGGACCACTACGGACTACTAGTGACCAGTATGGATCACTAGGGGGCAGTACGGAGCAGTATGGACCAGTATGGACCAGTGCGGACCACAACGGACCAATAGGGACCAATAGGGACCAGTACGGACCAGTACAGACGAGAATGGACCAGTATGGACCAGTACGGACCAGTATGGACCAGTACGGACCAGTATGGACCAGTGCGGACCAGAACGGACCAGTATGGACCAGTATGGACCAGTATGGATCAGTAAGGACCAATACGGACCAGGACGGACCAATACGGACCAGATCGGACCACTACGGACCAGTATGGACCAGTGCCGACCAGAACGGACCAGTACGGACCAGTACGGACCAGTATGGACCAGTGCGGACCAGTATGGACCAGTGCGGACCAGGACGGACCAGTATGGACCAGTATGGACCAGTACGGACCAGTATGGACCAGTATGGACCAGTACGGACCAGAACGGACCAATAGGGAACACTACGGACCAGTACGGACCAGTGCGGACCAGAACAGACCAGTACGGACCAGAACGGACCAGTACAGACCAGTATGGACCAGTGCGGACCAGTATGGACCAGTACGGACCAGTATGGACCAGTGCGGACCAGTGCGGACCAGTATGGACCAGTATGGACCAGTATGGATCAGTAGGGAACAATACGGACCAGGACGGACCAGTACGGACCACTATGGACCAGTACGGACCACTATGGACCAGTACGGACCAGTATGGACCAGTACGGACCAGTATGGACCAGTACGGACCAGTATGGACCAGTGCAGACCAGAACGGACCAGTATGGACCAGTATGGATCAGTAGGGACCAATACGGACCAGGACGGACCAATACGGACCAGGACGGACCAGTACGGACCAGTGTGGACCAGTACGGACCAGTATGGACCAGTATGGACCAGTACGGACCAGAACGGACCAATAGGGAACACTACGGACCAGTACGGACCAGTGCGGACCAGAACAGACCAGTACGGACCAGAACGGACCAGTACAGACCAGTATGGACCAGTGCGGACCAGTATGGACCAGTACGGACCAGTATGGACCAGTGCGGACCAGTGCGGACCAGTATGGACCAGTATGGACCAGTATGGATCAGTAGGGAACAATACAGACCAGGACGGACCAGTACGGACCACTATGGACCAGTACGGACCACTATGGACCAGTACGGACCAGTATGGACCAGTACGGACCAGTATGGACCAGTACGGACCAGTATGGACCAGTGCAGACCAGAACGGACCAGTATGGACCAGTATGGATCAGTAGGGACCAATACGGACCAGGACGGACCAATACGGACCAGGACGGACCAGTACGGACCAGTGTGGACCAGTACGGACCAGTGCGGACCAGTGCGGACCAGTATGGACCAGAACGGACCAGTACGGACAAGTATGGACCATTGCGGACCAGAACAGACCAGTACGGACCAGTGCGGACCAGAACGGACCAGTATGGACCAGTATGGACCAGCACGGAACACGATGGACCAGTACGGACCAGAACGGACCAGTACGGACCAGTATGGACCAGTACCGACCAATGTGGACCAGTACGGACCCGTATGGACCAGTATGGACCAGTAGGGACCAATACGGACCAGTACGGACTAGTATGGACCAGTACGGACCAGAACGGACCAGTACGGACCAGTATGGATTAGAGCGGACCAGTACGGACCAGTACGGACCAGTACGGACCAGTATGGACTTGTGCGGACCAGTACGGACCAGTATGGACCAGTGCGGACTGGAACGGACCATTGTGGACCAGAACGGACCAGTATGGACCAGTACGGACCAGTATGGACCAGAGCGGACCAGTACGGACCAGTAGGGACAGTACGGACCGCTATGGACCCGTACGGACCAGAACGGACCAGTACGGACCACTATGGACCAGTACGGAGCAGAACGGACCAGTACAAACCACTACGGACTACTAGTGACCAGTATGGATCACTAGGGGGCAGTACGGAGCAGTATGGACCAGTATGGACCAGTGCGGACCACAACGGACCAATAGGGACCACTACGGACCAGTACGGACCAGTACAGACGAGAATGGACCAGTATGGACCAGTATGGACCAGTATGGACCAGTACGGACCAGTATGGACCAGTGCGGACCAGAACGGACCAGTATGGACCAGTATGGACCAGTATGGATCATTAAGGACCAATACGGACCAGGACGGACCAGTACGGACCAGTATGGACCAGTACGGACCAGTATGGACCAGTACGGACCAGAACGGACCAGTATGGACCAGTACGGACCAGTATGGACCAGTGCGGACCAGTACGGACCAGTATGGACCAGTATGGACCAGTATGGATCGGTAGGGACCAATACGGAACAGGACGGACCAATACGGACCAGATCGGACCAGTACGGACCAGTATGGACCAGTGCCGACCAGAACGGACCAGTACGGACCAGTACGGACCAGTATGGACCAGTGCGGACCAGTATGGACCAGTGCGGACCAGTACGGACCAGTATGGACCAGTATGGACCAGTATGGACCAGTATGGACCAGTACGGACCAGAACGGACCAATAGGGAACACTACGGACCAGTATGGACCAGTGCGGACCAGAACAGACCAGTACGGAGCAGAACGGACCAGTACGGACCAGTATGGACCAGTGCGGACCAGAACAGACCAGTGCGGACCAGTACGGACCAGTATGGACCAGTGCGGACAGGTATGGACCAGTGCGGACCAGTGCGGACCAGTATGGACCAGAACGGACCAGTACGGACCAGTACGGAATACTAGGGACCAGTACGGACCACAAGGGGGCAGTACGGAGCAGTGTGGACCAGTACGGACCTGGACGGACCAGTATGGACCAGTGAGGACCAGTGCGGACCAGAACCTACCAGTACGGACCAGTACGGACCACTATGGAACAGAACGTACCAGAACGGACCAGTACGGACTGGTAGGGACCAGTACGGACCGGTAGGGAACACTACGGACCAGTATGGACCAGTACGGACCAGAACGGACCAGTATGGACCACTATGGACCAGTACGGGCCAGAATGGACCAGTACGGACCACTATGGAACAGTACGGACCAGAACGGACCAGTATGGACCAGTGCGGACCAGAACAGACCAGTACGGACCAGTATGGACCAGTATGGACCAGTACGGACCAGTACGGACCACTACGGACCAGTATGGACCAGAACGGACCAGTACGGACCAGTGCGGACCAGCACCGACCAATGTGGACCAGTACGGACCAGTATGGACCAGTGCGGACCAGAACGGACCCGTATGGACCAGTATGGACCAGTAGGGACCAGTACGGACCAGTACGGACTGGTATGGACCAGTACGGACCAGAACGGACCAGTACGGACCAGGACGGTCCAGAACGGACCAGTATGGACCAGTATGGACCAGTATGGACCAGTACGGACTAGTATGGACCAGTATGGACCAGTACGGACCAGAACGGACCAGAACGGACCAATAGGGAACAGTATGGACCAGTACGGACCAGTGGGGACCAGAACAGACCAGTACGGACGAGTACGGACCACTATGGTCCAGTATGGAGCAGTGCGGACCATAACAGACCAGTACGGACCAGGACGGACCAGTACGGACCAGTGCAGACCAGAACGGACCAGTATGGACCAGTATGGACCAGCACGGAACACGATGGACCAGTACGGACCAGAACGGAACAGTATGGACCAGAACGGACCAGTACGGACAAGTATGGACCAGTATGGACCAGAACAGACCAGTACGGACCAGTACGGACCAGTATGGACCAGTGCGGACCAGTATGGACCAGTGCGGACCAGTGCGGAACAGAACGGACAAGTACGGACTAGTACGGACCACTATGGAACAGAACGTACCAGTATGGAGCAGTGCGGACCAGAACAGACCAGTATGGACCAGTATGGACCAGCACTGAACACGATGGACCAGTACGGACCAGAACGGACCAGTACGGACCACTACGGACGACTAGTGACCAGTATGGATCACTAGGGGGCAGTACGGAGCAGTATGGACCAGTATGGACCAGTGCGGACCACAACGGACCAATAGGGACCACTACGGACCAGTACGGACCAGTACAGACGAGAATGGACCAGTACGGACCAGTACGGACCAGAACGGACCAGTACGGAACAGTATGGACCAGAACGGACCAGTACGGACAAGTATGGACCAGTATGGACCAGAACAGACCAGTACGGACCAGTACGGACCAGTATGGACCAGTGCGGACCAGTATGGACCAGTGCGGACCAGTGCGGAACAGAACGGACAAGTACGGACTAGTACGGACCACTATGGAACAGAACGTACCAGTATGGAGCAGTGCGGACCAGAACGGACCAGTATGGACCAGTATGGACCAGCACTGAACACGATGGACCAGTACGGACCAGAACGGACCAGTACGGACCACTACGGACCAGTGCGGGCCACAACGGACCTGTATGGACCAGTACAGACCAGGACGGACCAGTACGGACCAATATGGAACAGAACGTACCAGAACGGACCAGTATGGGCCAGTACGGACCAGTACGGACCAGTAGGGACCAGTACGGACCACTATGGACCAGTACGGACCAATACGGACCACTATGGACAAGTATGGACCAGAACGGACCAGTACGGACCAGTATGGACCAGTATGGACCAGTACGGACCAGTATGGACCAGTGTGGACCAGAACAGACCAGTATGGACCAGTATGGATCAGTAGGGACCAATACGGACCAGGACGGACCAATACGGACCAGGACGGAGCAGTACGGACCAGTGCGTACCAGTGCGGACCAGTATGGACCAGAACGGACCAGTACGGACAAGTATGGACCATTGCGGACCAGAACAGACCAGTACGGACCAGTGCGGACCAGAACGGACCAGTATGGACCAGTATGGACCAGCACGGAACACGATGGACCAGTACGGACCAGAATGGACCAGTACGGAACAGTATGGACCAGAACGGACCAGTACGGACAAGTATGGACCATTGTGGACCAGAACAGACCAGTACGGACAGTACGGACCAGTATGGACCAGTGTGGACCAGTATGGACCAGTGCGGACCAGTGCGGAACAGAACGGACAAGTACGGACTAGTACGGACCACTATGGAACAGAACGTACCAGTATGGACCAGTGCGGACCAGAACAGACCAGTATGGACCAGTATGGACCAGCACTGAACACGATGGACCAGTACGGACCAGAACGGACCAGTACGGACCACTATGGACCAGTGCGGGCCACAACGGACCTGTATGGACCAGTACAGACCAGGACAGACCAGTACGGACCAATATGGAACAGAACGTACCAGAACGGACCAGTATGGGCCAGTACGGACCAGTACGGACCAGTAGGGACCAGTACGGACCACTATGGACCAGTACGGACCAGTACGGACCACTACGGACCAGTATGGACCAGAACGGACCAGTACGGACCAGTATGGACCAGTACTGACCAATGTGGACCAGTACGGACCAGTAGGGACCAGCGCTAACCAGAACGGACCCGTATGGACCAGTATGGACCAGTAGGGACCAATACGGACCAGTACGGACTAGTATGGACCAGTACGGACCAGAACGGACCAGTACGGACCAGTATGGACCAGTACGGACCAGTATGGATTAGAGCGGACCAGTACGGACAAGTATGGACCAGTGAGGACCAGTGCGGACCAGAACCTACCAGTACGGACTAGTACGGACCACTATGGAACAGAACGTACCAGAACGGACCAGTACAGACTGGTAGGGACCAATACGGACCGGTAGGGAACACTACGGACCAGTATGGACCAGTACGGACCAGAACGGACCAGTATGGACCACTATGGACCAGTACGGGCCAGAATGGACCAGTACGGACCACTATGGAACAGTACGGACCAGAACGGACCAGTATGGACCAGTGCGGACCAGAACAGAGCAGTACGGACCAGTAGGGACCAGTATGGACCAGTGCGGACAAGTATGGACCAGTGCGGACCAGTGCGGAACAGAACGGACAAGTACGGACTAGTACGGACCACTATGGAACAGAACGTACCAGTATGGACCAGTGCGGACCAGAACAGACCAGTATGGACCAGTATGGACCAGCAAGGAACACAATGGATCAGTATGGACCAGAATGGACCACTATGGACCAGTACGGATAAGAACGGACCAGTACGGACCAGTACGGACTACTAGTGACCAGTACGGACCACTAGGGGGCAGTACGGAGCAGTATGGACCAGTATGGACCAGTACGGACCAGTATGGACCAGTGCGGACCAGAACGGAGCAGTGTGGACCAGTATGGACCAGTATGGATCGGTAGGGACCAATACGGACCAGGACGGACCAATACGGACCAGGACGGACCAGTACGGACCAGTGCGGACCAGTGCGGACCAGAACGGAGCAGTACGGACTAGTACGGACCACTATGGAACAGAACGTACCAGTATGGACCAGTGCGGACCAGAACAGACCAGTATGGACCAGTATGGACCAGCACGGAACACGATGGACCAGTACGGACCAGAACGGACCAGTACGGAACAGTATGGACCAGAACGGACCAGTACGGACAAGTATGGACCATTGCGGACCAGAACAGACCAGTACGGACCAGTACGGACCAGTATGGACCAGTGCGGACCAGTGCGGAACAGAACGGACCAGTGCGGACCAGTATGGACCAGTGCGGACCAGTGCGGAACAGAACGGACAAGTACGGACTAGTACGGACCACTATGGAACAGAACGTACCAGTATGGACCAGTGCGGACCAGAACAGACCAGTATGGACCAGTATGGACCAGCACTGAACACGATGGACCAGTACGGACCAGAACGGACCAGTACGGACCACTATGGACCAGTGCGGGCCACAACGGACCCACAACGGACCTGTATGGACCAGTACAGACCAGGACGGACCAGTACGGACCAATATGGAACAGAACGTACCAGAACGGACCAGTATGGGCCAGTACGGACCAGTACGGACCAGTAGGGACCAGTACGGACCACTATGGACCAGTACGGACCAGTACGGACCACTACGGACCAGTATGGACCAGAACGGACCAGTACGGACCAGTATGGACCAGTACCGACCAATGTGGACCAGTACGGACCAGTATGGACCAGTGCGGACCAGAACGGACCCGTATGGACCAGTATGGACCAGTAGGGACCAATACGGACCAGTATGGACTAGTATGGACCAGTACGGACCAGAACGGACCAGTACGGACCAGTATGGACCAGTACGGACAAGTATGGATTAGAGCGGACCAGTACGGACCAGTACAAAACCAGTATGGACCAGTATGGACCAGTGCGGACCAGTACGGACCAGTATGGACCAGTACGGACCAGAACGGGACCAGTATGGACCATTGCGGACCAGAACAGACCATTACGGACCAGTACGGACCAGTATGGACCAGTGCGGACCAGTATGGACCAGTGCGGAACAGTGCGGAACAGAACGGACAAGTACGGACCAGTATGGACCAGTATGGAACAGAACGTACCAGTATGGACCAGTGCGGACCAGAACGGACAGTATGGACCAGTATGGACCAGCACGGAACACTATGGACCAGTACGGACCAGAATGGACCACTATGGACCAGTACGGAGCAGAACGGACCCAGTACGGACCAGTACGGACTACTAGTGACCCAGTACGGACCACTGGGGGGCAGTACGGAGCACTATGGACCAGTATGGACGAGTGCGGACCAGTACGGACCAGTATGGACAAGGGCAGACCAGTACGGACCAGTACGGACCAGTATGGACCGGTATGGACCGGTACGGACCAGTACGGACCAGTATGGACCAGTATGGACCAGTGCGGACCAGTAACGGACCAGTATGGACAAGGGCAGACCCAGAAGGGACCAGTACGGACCAGTATGGACCGGTATGGACCAGTACGGACCAGTACGGACCAGTACGGGCCAGTACGGACCAGTACGGACCCATTGCGGAACAGTATGGACCAGTGCGGACCAGAACGGACCTGTATGGACCAGAACAGACCAGGACGGACCTGTACGGACCAGAACGGACCAGTACGGACTACTATGGACCAGTACGGACCGACCACTACGGACCAGTATGGACCAGAACGGACCAGTACGGACCAGTATGGACCAGTACCGACCAATGTGGACCAGTACGGACCAGTATGGACCAGTGCGGACCAGAACGGACCCGTATGGACCAGTATGGACCAGTAGGGACCAATACGGACCAGTACGGACTAGTATGGACCAGTACGGACCAGAACGGACCAGTACGGACCAGTATGGACCAGTACGGACCAGTATGGATTAGAGCGGACCAGTACGGACCAGTACGGACCAGTATGGACCAGTATGGACCAGTGTGGACCAGTACGGACCAGTATGGACCAGTGCGGACTGGAACGGACCATTGTGGACCAGTACGGACCAGTATGGACCAGTACGGACCAGTATGGACCAGAGCGGACCAGTACGGACCAGTAGGGACAGTACGGACCGCTATGGACCCGTACGGACCAGAACGGACCACTATGGACCTCTATGGACCACTACGGAGCAGAACGGACCAGTACGGACCACTACGGACTACTAGTGACCAGTATGGATCACTAGGGGGCAGTACGGAGCAGTATGGACCAGTATGGACCAGTGCGGACCAGAACAGACCAGTATGGACCAGTATGGACCAGCACTGAACACGATGGACCAGTACGGACCAGAACGGACCAGTACGGACCACTACGGACCAGTGCGGGCCACAACGGACCTGTATGGACCAGTACAGACCAGGACGGACCAGTACGGACCAATATGGAACAGAACGTACCAGAACGGACCAGTATGGGCCAGTACGGACCAGTACGGACCAGTAGGGACCAGTACGGACCACTATGGACCAGTACGGACCAATACGGACCACTACGGACAAGTATGGACCAGAACGGACCAGTACGGACCAGTATGGACCAGTATGGACCAGTACGGACCAGTATGGACCAGTGCGGACCAGAACAGACCAGTATGGACCAGTATGGATCAGTAGGGACCAATACGGACCAGGACGGACCAATACGGACCAGGACGGAGCAGTACGGACCAGTGCGGACCAGTGCGGACCAGTATGGACCAGAACGGACCAGTACGGACAAGTATGGACCATTGCGGACCAGAACAGACCAGTACGGACCAGTGCGGACCAGAACGGACCAGTATGGACCAGTATGGACCAGCACGGAACACGATGGACCAGTACGGACCAGAACGGACCAGTACGGAACAGTATGGACCAGAACGGACCAGTACGGACAAGTATGGACCATTGTGGACCAGAACAGACCAGTACGGACCAGTACGGACCAGTATGGACCAGTGTGGACCAGTATGGACCAGTGCGGACCAGTGCGGAACAGAACGGACAAGTACGGACTAGTACGGACCACTATGGAACAGAACGTACCAATATGGACCAGTGCGGACCAGAACAGACCAGTATGGACCAGTATGGACCAGCACTGAACACGATGGACCAGTACGGACCAGAACGGACCAGTACGGACCACTATGGACCAGTGCGGGCCACAACGGACCTGTATGGACCAGTACAGACCAGGACAGACCAGTACGGACCAATATGGAACAGAACGTACCAGAACGGACCAGTATGGGCCAGTACGGACCAGTACGGACCAGTAGGGACCAGTACGGACCACTATGGACCAGTACGGACCAGTACGGACCACTACGGACCAGTATGGACCAGAACGGACCAGTACGGACCAGTATGGACCAGTACTGACCAATGTGGACCAGTACGGACCAGTAGGGACCAGCGCTAACCAGAACGGACCCGTATGGACCAGTATGGACCAGTAGGGACCAATACGGACCAGTACGGACTAGTATGGACCAGTACGGACCAGAACGGACCAGTACGGACCAGTATGGACCAGTACGGACCAGTATGGATTAGAGCGGACCAGTACGGACAAGTATGGACCAGTGAGGACCAGTGCGGACCAGAACCTACCAGTACGGACTAGTACGGACCACTATGGAACAGAACGTACCAGAACGGACCAGTACAGACTGGTAGGGACCAATACGGACCGGTAGGGAACACTACGGACCAGTATGGACCAGTACGGACCAGAACGGACCAGTATGGACCACTATGGACCAGTACGGGCCAGAATGGACCAGTACGGACCACTATGGAACAGTACGGACCAGAACGGACCAGTATGGACCAGTGCGGACCAGAACAGAGCAGTACGGACCAGTAGGGACCAGTATGGACCAGTGCGGACAAGTATGGACCAGTGCGGACCAGTGCGGAACAGAACGGACAAGTACGGACTAGTACGGACCACTATGGAACAGAACGTACCAGTATGGACCAGTGCGGACCAGAACAGACCAGTATGGACCAGTATGGACCAGCAAGGAACACTATGGATCAGTATGGACCAGAATGGACCACTATGGACCAGTACGGATAAGAACGGACCAGTACGGACCAGTACGGACTACTAGTGACCAGTACGGACCACTAGGGGGCAGTACGGATCAGTATGGACCAGTATGGACCAGTACGGACCAGTATGGACCAGTGCGGACCAGAACGGAGCAGTGTGGACCAGTATGGACCAGTATGGATCGGTAGGGGACCAATACGGACCAGGACGGACCAATACGGACCAGGACGGACCAGTACGGACCAGTGCGGACCAGTGCGGACCAGAACGGACCAGTACGGACTAGTACGGACCACTATGGAACAGAACGTACCAGTATGGACCAGTGCGGACCAGAACAGACCAGTATGGACCAGTATGGACCAGCACGGAACACGATGGACCAGTACGGACCAGAACGGACCAGTACGGAACAGTATGGACCAGAACGGACCAGTACGGACAAGTATGGACCATTGCGGACCAGAACAGACCAGTACGGACCAGTACGGACCAGTATGGACCAGTGCGGACCAGTATGGACCAGTGCGGACCAGTGCGGAACAGAACGGACAAGTACGGACTAGTACGGACCACTATGGAACAGAACGTACCAGTATGGACCAGTGCGGGCCACAACGGACCTGTATGGACCAGTACAGACCAGGACGGACCAGTACGGACCAATATGGAACAGAACGTACCAGAACGGACCAGTATGGGCCAGTACGGACCAGTACGGACCAGTAGGGACCAGTATGGACCACTATGGACCAGTACGGACCAGTACGGACCACTACGGACCAGTATAGACCAGAACGGACCAGTACTGACCAGTATGGACCAGCACCGACCAATGTGGACCAGTACGGACCAGTATGGACCAGTGCGGACCAGAACGGACCCGTATGGACCAGTATGGACCAGTAGGGACCAATACGGACCAGTACGGACTAGTATGGACTAGTACGGACCAGAACGGACCAGTACGGACCAGTATGGACCAGTACGGACAAGTATGGATTAGAGCGGACCAGTACGGACCAGTACGGACCAGTACGGACCAGTATGGACCAGTGCGGAACAGTACGGACCAATATGGACCAGTGCGGACTGGAACGGACCATTGTGGACCAGTACGGACCAGTATGGACCAGTACGGACCAGTATGGACCAGAGCGGACCAGTACGGACCAGTAGGGACAGTACGGACCGCTATGGACCCGTACGGACCAGAACGGACCAGTACGGACCACTATGGACCACTACGGAGCAGAACGTACCAGTACGGACCACTACGGACTACTAGTGACCAGTATGGACCACTAGGGGGCAGTACGGAGCAGTATGGACCAGTATGGACCAGTGCGGACCACAACGGACCAATAGGGACCACTACGGACCAGTACGGACCAGTACAGACGAGAATGGACCAGTATGGACCAGTACGGACCAGTATGGACCAGTACGGACCAGTATGGACCAGTGCGGAGCAGAACGGACCAGTATGGACCAGTATGGACCAGTATGGATCATTAGGGACCAATACGGACCAGGACGGACCAGTATGGACCAGTACGGACCACTATGGACCAGTACGGACCAGTATGGACCAGTACGGACAGGTATGGACCAGTGCGGACCAGTGCGGACCAGTATGGACCAGTATGGACCAGTATGGATCGGTAGGGACCAATACGGACCAGGACGGACCAATACGGACCAGATCGGACCAGTACGGACCAGTGCGGGACCAGTGCCGACCAGAACAGACCAGTACGGACCAGTACGGACCAGTATGGACCAGTGCGGACCAGTACGGACCAGTATGGACCAGTGCGGACCAGTATGGACCAGTGCGGACCAGTACGGACCAGTATGGACCAGTATGGACCAGTACGGACCAGTATGGACCAGTATGGACCAGTACGGACCAGAACGGACCAATAGGGAACACTACGGACCAGTACGGACCAGTGCGGACCAGAACAGACCAGTACGGACCAGAACGGACCAGTACGGACCAGTATGGACCAGTGCGGACCAGAACAGACCAGTACGGACCAGCACGGACCAGTATGGACCAGTGCGGACAGGTATGGACCAGTGCGGACCAGTGCGGACCAGTATGGACCAGAACGGACCAGTACGGACCAGTACGGAATACTAGGGACCAGTACGGACCACAAGGGGGCAGTACGGAGCAGTGTGGACCAGTACGGACCTGGACGGACCAGTATGGACCAGTGAGGACCAGTGCGGACCAGAACCGACCAGTACGGACTAGTACGGACCACTATGGAACAGAACGTACCAGAACGGACCAGTATGGACTGGTAGGGACCAGTACGGACCGGTAGGGAACACTACGGACCAGTATGGACCAGTACAGACCAGAACGGACCAGTACGGACCACTATGGACCAGTACGGGCCAGAATGGACCAGTACGGACCACTATGGAACAGTACGGACCAGAATGGACCAGTATGGACCAGTATGGACCAGTACGGAACAGTATGGACCAGTATGGACCAGTGCGGACCAGTACGGACCAGTATGGAAAAGGGCAGACCAGAACGGACGAGTACGGACCAGTATGGACCGGTATGGACCAGTACGGACCAGTACGGACCAGTATGGGCCAGTACGGACCAGTACGAAACATTGCGGACCAGTATGGACCAGTGCGGACCAGAACGGACCTGTATGGACCAGAACAGACCAGGACGGACCAGTACGGACCAGTACGGACCAGAACGGACCAATAGGGACCAGTACAGACCAGTACGGACCACTACGGACCAGTATAGACCAGAACGGAGCAGTACGGACCAGTATGGACCAGTATGGACCAGTACGGACCAGTATGGACCAGTGCGGACCAGAACGGACCAGTATGGACCAGTATGGATCAGTAGGGACCAATACGGACCAGGACGGACCAGTACGGACCAGTATGGACCAGTACGGACCACTATGGACTAGTACGGACCAGTATGGACCAGTATGGACCAGTACGGACCAGTATGGACCAGTGCGGACCAGAACGGACCAGTGCGGACCAGAACGGACCAGTATGGACCAGTATGGACCAGCGCGGAACACGATGGACCAGTACGGACCAGAACGGACCAGTACGGAACAGTATGGACCAGAACGGACCAGTACGGACAAGTATGGACCATTGCGGACCAGAACAGACCAGTACGGACCAGTACGGACCAGTATGGACCATTGCGGACCAGTATGGACCAGTGCGGACCAGAACAGACCAGTATGGACCAGTATGGACCAGCACGGAATACGATGGACCAGTACGGACCAGAACGGAGCAGTACGGACCAGTATGGACCAGTGCGTGCCACAACGGACCTATATGGACCAGTACAGACCAGGACGGACCAGTATGGGCCAGTACGGACCAGTACGGACCAGTAGGGACCAGTACGGACCACTATGGACCAGTACGGAGCAGTACGGACCAGTACGGACCACTACGGACCAGTATGGACCAGAACGGACCAGTACGGACCAGTATGGACCAGCACCGACCAATATGGACCAGTACAGACCAGTATGGACCAGTGCGGACCAGTATGGAGCAGTATGGACCAGTACGGACCAGTAGGGACCAATACGGACCAGTACGGACTAGTATGGACCAGTATGGACAAGAACGGACCAGTACGGACCAGTATGGACCAGTACTGACCAGTATGGACAAGTGCGGAGCAGTACGGACCAGTATGGACCAGTGCGGACCAGAACGGACCAGTACGGACCAGTATGGACCAGTGCGGACTGGAACGGACCATTGTGGACCAGTACGGACCAGAATGGACCACTATGGACCAGTACAGAGCAGAACGGACCAGTATGGAAAAGGGCAGAACAGAACGGACCAGTATGGACCAGTATGGACCGGTATGGACCAGTACGGACCAGTACGGACCAGTACGGGCCAGTACGGACCAGTACGGACCATTGCGGACCAGTATGGACCAGTGCGGACCAGAACGGACCTGTATGGACCAGAACAGACCAGGACGGACCAGTACGGACCAGTACGGACCAGAACGGACCAATATGGACCAGTACGGACCAGTATGGACCAGTGCGGACCAGTACGGACCAGTATGGACCAGTATGGACCAGTAGGGACCAATACGGACCAGTACGGACTAGTATGGACCAGTACGGACCAGAACGGACCAGTACGGACCAGTATGGACCAGTACGGACCAGTATGGATTAGAGCGGACCAGTACGGACCAGTACGGACAAGTACGGACCAGTATGGACAAGTGCGGAGCAGTACGGACCAGTATGGACCAGTGCGGACCAGAACAGACCAGGACGGACCAGTACGGACCAGTACGGACCAGAACGGACCAATAGGGACCAGTACAGACCAGTACGGACCACTACGGACCAGTATAGACCAGAACGGACCAGTACGGACCAGTATGGACCAGTACGGACCTGTATGGACCAGTGCGGACCAGAACGGACCAGTATGGACCAGTATGGACCAGTATGGATCAGTAGGGACCAATACGGACCAGGACGGACCAGTACGGACCAGTATGGACCCGTACGGACCACTATGGACCAGTACGGACCAGTATGGACCAGTATGGACCAGTACGGACCAGTATGGACCAGTGCGGACCAGAACGGACCAGTGCGGACCAGAACGGACCAGTATGGACCAGTATGGACCAGCGCGGAACACGATGGACCAGTACGGACCAGAATGGACCAGTACGGAACAGTATGGACCAGAACGGACCAGTACGGACAAGTATGGACCATTGCGGACCAGAACAGACCAGTACGGACCAGTACGGACCAGTATGGACCAGTGCGGACCAGTATGGACCAGTGCGGACCAGTGCGGAACAGAACGGACAAGTACGGACTAGTACGGACCACTATGGAACAGAACGTACCAGTATGGACCAGTGCGGACCAGAACAGACCAGTATGGACCAGTATGGACCAGCACGGAATACGATGGACCAGTACGGACCAGAACGGACCAGTACGGACCAGTATGGACCAGTGCGGGCCACAACGGACCTGTATGGACCAGTACAGACCAGGACGGACCAGTACGGACCAATATGGAACAGAACGTACCAGTGCGGACCAGTATGGGCCAGTACGGACCAGTACGGACCAGTAGGGACCAGTACGGACCACTATGGACCAGTACTGACCGGTAGGGACCAGTACGGACCACTACGGACCAGTATGGACCAGAACGGACCAGTACGGACCAGTATGGACCAGCACCGACCAATATGGACCAGTACGGACCAGTATGGACCAGTGCGGACCAGTACGGACCAGTATGGACCAGTATGGACCAGTAGGGACCAATACGGACCAGTACGGACTAGTATGGACTAGTACGGACCAGAACGGACCAGTACGGACCAGTATGGACCAGTACGGACCAGTATGGATTAGAGCGGACCAGTACGGACCAGTACGGACAAGTACGGACCAGTATGGACAAGTGCGGAGCAGTACGGACCAGTATGGACCAGTGCGGACCAGAACGGACCAGTACGGACCAGTACGGACTACTAGTGACCAGTATGGACCACTAGGGGGCAGTACGGAGCAGTATGGACCAGTATGGACCAGTGCGGACCAGTACGGACCAGTATGGACAAGGGCAGACCAGAACGGACCAGTACGGACCAGTATGGACCGGTATGGACCTGTACGGACCAGTATGGACCAGTATGGACCAGTATGGATCAGTAGGGACCAATACGGACCAGTATGGACCAGTGCGGACCAGAACAGACCAGTACGGACCAGTATGGACCAGTGCGGACCAGTATGGACCAGTACGGACCAGTATGGACCAGTACGGACCAGTATGGACCAGCATGGACCAGTACGGACCAGAACGAACCAATAGTGAACACTACGGACCAGTACGGACCAGTGCGGACCAGAACAGACCAGTACGGACCAGAACGGACCAGTACGGACCAGTATGGACCAGTGCGGACCAGTATGGACCAGTACGGACCAGTATGGACCAGTACGGACCAGTATGGAGCATTGCGGACCAGTATGGACCAGAACGGACCAATAGGGAACACTACGGACCAGTACGGACCAGTGCGGACAAGAACAGACCAGTACGGACCAGAACGGACCAGTACGGACCAGTATGGATCAGTGCGGACCAGAACAGAACAGTACGGACCAGAACGGACAAGTATGAACCAGTGCGGACCAGTATGGACCAGTGCGGACCAGTGCGGAACAGAACGGACCAGAACGGACCAGTACGGCCCAGTACGGAATACTAGGGACCAGTACGGACCACAAGGGGGCAGTACGGAGCAGTGTGGACCAGTACGGACCAGGACGGACCAGTATGGACCAGTGAGGACCAGTGCGGACCAAAACCGACCAGTACAGACTAGTACGGACCACTATGGAACAGAACGTACCAGAACGGACCAGTACGGACTGGTAGGGACCAGTACGGACCGGTAGGGACCAGTACGGACCATTATGGACCAGTACGGACCTGAACGGACCAGTACGGAACACTATGGACCAGTACGGACCAGAACGGACCAGTACGGACCACTATGAAACAGTACAGACCAGAACGGACCAGTATGGACCAGTATGGACCAGTACGGAACAGTATGGACCAGTATGGACCAGTATGGACCAGTACGGACCAGTATGGACCAGTACGGAACATTATGGACCAGTATGGACCAGTATGGACCAGTACGGAA